>NW_010407207.1:0-4949 GCF_000710305.1 Buceros rhinoceros silvestris | reverse complement strand
TGAACCGCTTGAGGCAAGAGGAGGGCTAAAGATCTGGTGAAGATGAGCACAACCTACTCCAGTCCTGCCTACGTTACTGCCATGTGCGGTCCACAACGGAAGTTGTAAGACAGGGAGGAGGAAAGCGACTCAAATTGTCACAGGTCTCCGTCTTTTGCTAGATCACTGAAGGTGGCTATGCAAAATTGTTATAAATGGGGAATGAATGGAAATGTCAGTATTTTACATGTACTGCGTGAGCGGAGGAAGGAGAGAGTAACATGTAACACCATAACAAGGACTTAATCAAAGGTCTAGAAAATATAGCACCTTGATTATTTTTATTATTTGCTACAGAACCTTGCTTATTAGGAAATATTTAGTACCTGTAGAGAGAAACTTCTTAAGGGCCTTGCAGTCTAACCTAAACCCACTTTTAATTGGAACAAAAGTGTTTGCTGCAGTTAGAACCTAGTTCTCCTGATGCTCTAAGTCTGTACAGCTTAATTAAAAGTCCACCTCACCTATTGGAAGGGATTTTGGAAATAAGTGGAGCTTTCTGTAGTTCCTGTCCTGGGGTTTGAATAGTTCTTGGCCAATTTCAAGCTTCTGAAGCATCTGACGCTCGAGGTACTGGCTTTGATACCGCACTGTGCACTTCCCTGCTCCCCATGAATAGCGATGGCCTGTTGTAGTTGCTTTTTACTCTTTCTTCTTGTCCTGCACCCACACAGTATGAAAATGGGTGCTAATGACAAAAAATCCCAATTATGATTCAGCAAAGTGGAATTTTGTTGACCAAAAAAATCTGGATTCAACTCAGCCAAAGGAAATGCTTTTACAAGTGGAGATGAGTATCTCAGGAATGACCATTTCTTCTCAGAGAAAAAGCTATCCTAGCCTTAATTTAAAAACAAACCAAAACAATTCAAATAAAAAGCCAGAGAAAAGTGAACAAATGTACGCACAGAACCCCATCCCTCCTACAGTGGCAGTTTTCCTGGGGCACAAGGTACAGAATTAAACAAGGCGTTTTGTATGACACCTTGGGCCGGTTTGGAGGTAATCCAGGAGCCTTCATTTTCCTGCACCATTTGACACGACTGGTACTTTGTCTGACTCACTCCAAAGCTTAATTATGAAGGACAGGCCTTAAGAAGTTAGCAGAGCTCAATGAGCAAGCACATATCACCCATTGATACCGGTGTGGAGAAGGCTAAGCAAATAGTTGTAAAGAATGGGCTAATTGTTGTCCCAATTACTATTGTCTTGCAGCTGCAATGCTTTGTACACGGGTAGCTGAGCCGGGCTTGGAATGTGTGATTCCAGACACAGAATACAGCATACAAGGCATTCACATATCAAGGAGTGCAATTAAAATGTTGAAAGATGAGTAAAAATTGCAACGGGGAAGGAGTTTGTACCATGGTCATGGTGGGCTTTGGGTGCTCGGTGGGGCAAACTGCACTCGTGTGCAGTCGATAGTTCAGAACTGAAAAAACAGGAAACACGCAAATGAAGTGGGGATGTGTCACGCTGTAACGCTGCATCTGTAATTAAAGATTATAGTAACTCATTTACATACGCTTTCCATATTGCAATGCCATCGTTGGACCAGGAGATCTAAGGATAGAAAAGAGGTGACATTAGCAAAATGGTCCAGTATCTTCCCTTAATTCAGGTTCGGACGTGATTAACTCCCCTTCCGCACATTTTAACAATAGGCAGCAAAGATGCGAAGAATCCTCCTGTCCTCAGCAGGCAGCAGCCCTTGCTTTGGGCCAGATTTGAGTGACAATGGTCACACTGTAACATTGCACTTGAATGTGGATTTAGGGGGAGGTGTGTGTGCAGGCCAAGTCTCAGTCACTCGAGATCTCTGGACTTGCTACATAGCGTATCGAGCAACGGCACGTATATTGAAAAGGACTTTGTTGACGGGATGGGACGGGATGACGGGACGACGTGGCTGCTCCATTTGCTTCACATCCAGCCAAGTCATTTTCACTAAAATGTACCTCTATGACTTAATTTTTTTCCCCAGAAAAGGCTATTTCAGTGACACATCTACATGTTTTTTATGCCTCCAACAATCTCAGGAATAAAATACGTTTTTCATGACTTGGTTATGTTTCTCTATCAAGAAATAGAGTCATTGAGAATCTATGGTTAAATAAGTGAAAAATGCCCCCCCATTACTTCTGAGCAGAGAGTTAAGTTTGGACGATTAGAGGAAGAGGGAGAAGTCTTGGAGACTTGGACTAATGAAAAAAACATGTTAGCAGAAGAAACTGCATATCTATTTAAAAAATGTTATTGTGTCTGAACAGGGTTTTAAGCAGTTGAGTTATGTGACATGATACATTTTTGGGGAGGTTAAGGAATAGGAAAATAGAAGAAATGGGGGTGGAAGGTAGACTCTGGAAGTCATTTATTTTACTGTAATATGGCAAAAAGGGGAAAATGAACTCTTGAAAATGGGGAATTGAAAATATTGAAACTTTGAATCATTGAGGAAAACCCTGATCTTTATTTTTCTCTCCCTGCTCCCAACAGAGTTAAAAGAACAAATATCGTCGTTTTAGCTCAGAAACAGAGGTGAGTGCCAACTCAAGGGAAGTCTACCTTGGAGGTGTTCTTACCTGCTCCAGTTGTACCCCAATTGCTGGGCACGTCCTTTTGAAACAGAGACAGAATCGTGGCAGATCTGAGTGTTGCCATCACTGACAGAGCTGGAGCAACTGAGAGCACCTTTGCAGCCTCCTGGGTGTTGCTGAAGTCTTTCCTTGGCAAAGAAACCATCAGCTAAGCCTCAGGAGTAGAGAGGAACAAAATTTCATTACATGTAAATAATTGTCTAAAAATAGAAGCACAGATTGCTTTTCACATTAAGTTCTTTCTTCATAGTCATGTACATACGGTGTTAAAACACAAGCGATGATCAGAAGTCCAGACTGAAAAATAAAGGGCTTGTATTCACTTTGTCTGTAAAAACACTTAAGAGTATTTAGGGTGAAGGGTTTTGAACCGAATATTCTGGGTCCTCTCTTTTAGATCGCTTCCTTATTTTGATGTATCTGAAGACGTTCTCAGCCTGTTTTATTTAAAGCAAATTTTGAAAGAGGACACTGTGGTTTATGGCCGCGTGTCAGGTTTGATAGTGTTATGCCATGATTTAGCGGAGCACTTAAGCTCATGTCCACATCCCACTGAATTTGGGAGGAAGTGAAGCAGGAGAGGAAAAAGTGTTTGCTGTGCAGCAGGCCTCTTTCAGGGGAAAAAAAAGCAATTAAAACAAAAAAGAGATTTGTCTTGATAAGATTATAGATCTTTGCCAAATTCTTTTAACAAGACACGAACTCATAGATCGTATTAGATCACCGTTATTAAACATATTCAGTCTTTCAGAATGAAATATTCTAAACCCGGCTGGTTCAGACCGCTGAAATAGATCAGCTAATTATGGTACGTGTGGGTGTACCAGAGTCATCTGACTTTTATTTTTTTAGATATCTTGCCTAGCGCCCTGCCCCCTCCCCAAACCAGCCCTCGACACTACGATAAGTCTTCATTACATGCAGTATTAAGGCAGAGTGTTGGACTATTACTTATCAGCCTATTCTAATTGCTCCTCATTTTCCGAATGTTTCAGTTGATAAGCTGAGAACTGTAAGAGGAGTCAGGGAGAGCAGACGATACGTGGCGATTCTGGAGAAGAGCTGACCTGTACATGTGACCTGGAGAAGAAAGGGAGGTACCAGAAAGGAGGCCAGCGAAGCACCTGGGGTTTCTGGTCTCGAAGCCAGGCTGGGGGATGTTTCTGGGTGAAATGCTTTGACATGAAATGCTTGGAATGAGATGTGGGTTGTTTTCCTCTGGTCAGAGAAGCAGGTCTTCATATTCATCCTTGCTGGTAAACAGGACACTATTGAAAAGCTACTTACTAGAAAGACATTTGATTCCACTATCACATTCTTCCCTCCGTGTAAACTGCCTAATTTTAAATTGTGGCCAGCTACTCAGGTCACACGGGAGACATAAATTATAATTCAGTAATGATCATGAGCATTAATCTTTGTACCTCCAAGTCCCTGCGTGGCCTCAAGCACGCTTTCTTTAATCTGCAGAGTGGAGACGTTGGCGCTTTTTTTTACTTGCGATGCAGATGATGTTAGTGCTTGCCTAACGTACAACGAGGAATTTTTCAGCAGGGATGGAAAAATAGCAGATTTTGTATGTCTCTGCAAAGGTTGTAGAATACTGGACATGCTGAACAGATTTTTTTCCATCCTATGCACTAAGGCCAAGCAGAGAAAGTGTCACGGCAATCTGTAACTATGGAGCACCACACAGGTAAAAGAAAGCTGCATCCAGCTGAGGCGTGTGACAAATCTCAATCGTTAAGCTGATCAAGTTCATGAGTGATGCAGTCATTTGCCAGGTAGCGTTTTGGGTAGATCTATCTTTCCCCTCTGCACCATCTGGCCTGCTGTTGCAAGAACATACATTTGACTCAGAAAATGCCACGGCACGGCGAGTGTGAGTCGAAGAGCTCTGCTCTGATTCTGTAGGCCCTTCGAAAAACACACATACTGCTTTTCCTGAGCAGGAGGAAAACCCGGGTGAGCTCTCGTTGACTCCTGGACCTCCTTTGAGGTTAGGGAAATAAACCTTGTGATTTCCCGCTTGGTACAAACCAGGTGCTGGAGGACGGTTGATGGCAGGACACTCTCTCAGCGGGAAAGTGGGTGGGCCAGGGCCGGGCACTCAGCCTCGACCATCGACTCCAGCCCCGTCCCGCGCTACTTCACTCCCAAGGCACTTAAAGCTGCGGCTTAAGTGGCAGGAAGCAAAGTTTCAAACTCTCATTTTTAATCAACTTATTCTTACGGAAACGCGCATCCACCCCTCCCCTCTGGTGACCCCCTTCCGGAAGGCCCCCGTCACCCCGGGGGCTCTGAGGAGAGCCG
>NW_010407206.1:0-246 GCF_000710305.1 Buceros rhinoceros silvestris | reverse complement strand
AGCCGGGTACCAGCCGGTGCCCCCCAGGGGCAAGGGCAGGAGCCGAGAGCCTTGTTCTGCTCCGGCGCTTTCCTGCCCGTGTGCCGACAGCCTGGCTGCCCGGGTCAGCCCGCACCGGCCGCGGCCCCTCCCCGGCAGTGACAGATGCCATCGTTACATCTCCTGACACCGCGCTGTAAAATACGCCCCCATAAAACCCCGCAATTTACGGGCTCCTACAAGTACCTGGGAGTCATGCGCGACACC
>NW_010407205.1:0-200 GCF_000710305.1 Buceros rhinoceros silvestris | reverse complement strand
CCCGAGAGCTGTCCGCACCCCTGTCCGCCCTGTCCCGGCTGGGCCGCACTTCACACCTCGTCCCTAAAGCGGATCCCCTGTCCCGAATGTCATCCTTAAACCCGACTGCATATGCAGCCCCATCGCCATCCCCGACCGCACGCTCATGCACTTATCTCCATTGGCAACTCTTCTCCCTATCTCCAGGCACAACCCCTTTG
>NW_010407204.1:0-2351 GCF_000710305.1 Buceros rhinoceros silvestris | reverse complement strand
AACAGCCCCCCTTTTTCAACCTGCAACACCATGGTGGTAATGGTGATTTTACTGTGCTGTGGTAATGAATCAAATCCAGAAGGACTCATAATCTTGCTACATTATTTCAATCTTTTGTGAGTCTCCCAAATTCTACTGTAGTTGTACTATTGGACTTTTAACAAGGTGTGTTACACCAGATATGAGCACTATAGTATTTGGAAATAGTCTTGCATATAGTTAATTTATTACGCACCATGGACTTCGTGTCATGAGAAATTCCATTCTGGCTAGGTAGGCAACTGTAGCAGCAATCTGTCTATCTTTACACTTAAAAAAAATTTCAAAGTCCTCCCAGCAACTTGACATCCTTCCAGCTGTAACTCATTCACAGAAGCAGCTCAGATAGTGTTCCTATCTTAGCGCTGCTCTCTTTGATAAATAGAATTTAAAAGATTACCTCTTTTTCTGAGGCATTTGGCCACATATACATCAAGAGACTTGTATACGGCAGTTTATTGTAGTTTGTTAACAGTTGATTTCAGATAGATTTTTAAACTTCCAGTATTAGTGAATCTTTCCATGCTATAAAGAAGTTCTCCATAAACAAAATATTTAGCAAGCATCTCTGAATTTCTAGAAGCATTAAAGAAGCCTAATTTTCAAAGTATAAATAGCAGAGCACTAACTCCTGAGCACTGGGAAAAAACATTCTAACAAAAAATCAAGGTAACATCCAATAAGATTCTAAAATCAACTACTTGTTACAAACTGTGCTGTTAGTATTCCTGCCTTGCTGTTGCAATTAAACATCTATTGTCCAGCTTGTTCAAATTGGTAGTTTCAGCTCCTTGCACTACCATAGTATATATAGATTCTAACTTGTTTATTTAAGCTCTGAATGTGGTAACTGAGGAACACTTCAAACAAGTGGCATGTTCTATGATCACGCAGGTGTTGTTCTGGGTAATCAAATAACAACACAAGAAGACAATCTGTTGCAAAATAACAGGGACAATCATACTTCCTTCTGTGACTTCATTCACTATTAACTCAGAAATAGAAATTGCAAAGCACTACAATGCAATGGCTATCTTTAATATCATCAAGCTGAAAGAACAGTTTTTACTCTGCAAATGAGCAGTAGCAACATTTACAGTGTGAAAAGATTAATTAATCAGCTGTCATATCCAAGCATTGCTTTGATAAAACTTCACAAGTATGGATTTTTACACAGTAATCATCGCCCTGTTATGCCATTCCCACTATGCTTTCTAATATCTTTGTGACCTTATCTTTTTTTAAATAGTATCTTTGAAATGGGTTTTTGAGGCTTTAATAAAAAAAAATAACATCAGATTGGCAGGACTAATGTGATATAAACAGCATAATATTTAAGTTGAAATAATTCTTAAAAATCACATTCATAAATGTAAGGGTTTGGATAACTTAGAATGACTTCCTAAGTTTGCAGTATACTTCTGCCCATTGTTACTGTATGCTGTGTTTACTCGTAACTAGAAAAATCTTGTACTAGAAAAATGTACAGTCAGTGTAAAAAAAATCAAAAATCTAAGTAAATTTGTCTGGAGCTCAGAGCAAGGGTCCTCTTCTTCTAAGAGCCTGGCTGACCAGTTGAGTTATTCTTTGTGTTCCACTGAGCTGATGAGGTGCTTAGGATGCTCCATTGAGGTATCTTGTAGCAACTGTGACACCATACAGCAATCCAAAACATCCATATGGTGGATGTGGCATAAGATTTAGGGATACGCACATCCTGCAGGGTAGTTGACCAGAGGCCAAAGAGGATATATGCCTTTTTTTCAGAGGCCTAAACAAAGGCATTTAATGTCCCTTGATGTGTTCCAGGGTGTCTGAGACATCCATATAGGCCTGGCAGATATGGCACCTACAAGGGACCTCTGTGCTTCCACAGAAGCAGCTGGAGGCAGGATACCCTAAAGCATCTAGAATTTCATTGACTGCTTATGTTACTGATAAACTACACTGTAATACTTTTTCATAGGGATCTAACAGTAGACATGTAATTTATAATGAATAATTAACATGGACAGTTGTGATGGCTTAGCAACTTCTGTTTCAGAAAGAAGTTTGCTTTAACTATCCAATTATATTCCCTGCCATGTAACATCAGCTGCATCTCCATTTTTCATTGGTTAAAAGTTTTCACAGGTCTGTTTGATTTTCGCGCTGTTTCTGTTTTAAAAAGCCACGCTGTGCCTGTGTTAGAGTCAGTCTTTCAGCACTCTCTGCCACCTCCCGGACCACCGTCGCTCGCACCGCGCCAGCCGCCCCGGACCGCTGCCGAGCAGCGCTTTCTCCCGAGCCGTCGCAGCTTGTCGGGACCTGAT
>NW_010407203.1:0-10669 GCF_000710305.1 Buceros rhinoceros silvestris | reverse complement strand
ACACAGGAAGGGTAATTGAAACCCATCACAGAAGTAGACACATTTTGCATGGAAGCATCATACATGTTTCCTCCATTTTTCTTTTTCCCCAGGTATTTCCTTATGATCACTGAGGAAGACACAACACATGGATCTTCCATCAGATCAATTTAGGACACGCTTAATTTGTTCTTGTTCTGTTCGAGTAGTACAGGCACAGGTCCTTGAGTCCCTGCCTCATTACAACAGGAAAGGCAAACTTGTATATTTCAACCTGATGTGTTTCAAACTCTTTTTTTCTTCCATCAGAAATAAGTAAATATTAAAGCCAGCACATAAGGCACTGGAAAACTTCCCTCTTCACTGCACGGGAAGTTCATCTTTATAGTCCTAAAATATTAAAATATTATAATGCTTAGATAAAGCAGGAAAACAGAAAGTCTGTCTTACTAGAGAAGCGCAGATGTGCATGGTACACATAACACAAAGAAAGAAAAAATCTTATGACTACTCTTAATAAAAATATATAATAAAGTAAGTATTACTGAGAATAAAGGAAAAATATAACATTGTTAGTAGAGAGATTGTAACAGAAAAGTAGCATTGGTTATCAAATAGTCATTGCCGAAATTAGGATAGAAGTTGGGGAAAGGTTTACGACAAGCAGCAGGGGTGAAATTTTGACACAAAATTCAGAGTTAGTGAGGTTAAGAAACCTAACTCAGAGAGGTGGAGCCTTTGTTTCTCTAAGATCTTGCACAATGCAGTTGCTAGTGATGGCACATAACTGGGTATTATTACCTAAGAGGTCTCTCGGATCCCTCTCAGATCCTTTTCCTATGTCCATATGATTTTTTTTAAAAAAAACTGAAAAATGCTACAGTACTCTATAACATCACTTTGCGGAGATTCAGTAAGTTTTATGAGTTGTGTCAGAATGCTTCAACAAACTAGGAAATGTATTTTTGTCAGACTGCTAGCTGCAGCTTCGATCACAGTTACAGAAAATTAAACCGACCAGTTGTCAAATATGGGGTCATTTGATGTTTAACTCATGTGCAAACACCTACTCAGTAGTGTTCAACATTTGATGAACTAGAAACTGTGTCCCTGAAGTGGTCTCTATTCACAAAGGGAATTTGCTGCCTGAAAATGAGGTTTTTTTCCCAGGATAAATATGCCTTATATGCTAGAAGAAAAAAACATGTATTTTTCTTGTGACTAATATGAACAAATTTGAACAAATTTAAACAAATATTTACAATTCTTCTTGACTAAATCCAAGAAAAACATACTCTCTTAAAAATAATATTAAGTACAACACAGTTCTCTTAAGTAAGGAGCACTTCACCTATGGCCAGTAAACCAGTCCAAGTGCATCAAAACAATGCAGATTTCCAGCTCTTCTACCTACGAATTCTCCATATTTGAAATATCCATGTAAGTATCAGTGACAGATCAGTAGTAGTAGTACTTTTTCCTCACTGAGATTTGCCAACGGACAGAGTCTTGTTCACAAAAAATCCGGTGAACAGTCTGGACAAAGTATTAACACTGCTGTTGCTGCTGGGAAATCTAAGAGAAATAATAATCTGGAGAGATGCTTTCACTACTCTAAGATGCTTGGAGATAAGAGGACCACACTAGTTGTAATTCCCTCGCTCTAAAAAAATCCTAGGCCGCACAGAGAGCAAAATGAAATAAAGCAGAAGGGTGGATAAATAAGAAAAGGCAAAACTTTGCAAAGAACAAGTTTAAATCTAATAGGGGAAACCAAACGGAGGACTCAAAGTGGAATCTAGCATATCCTCATCAATAAGTATGGTAGGTGATCTTAGTAATCACACCACAGATGAATTAGAGTGAACCCTTTATGTGTCAGAGAGGTCAGATGAACGAAGCAGATTTCTGTAATCAAAATAGAAAATCATATATACAAACATATATGTGTGTGTCATCATCGTGGCTTGGCTTCGCGAACGATTTAGGAAGGGTTTTCCCCACGCTTACTGCAACTTGCAAATGTGAGTACACCCTTCAAGCCTGCGCAGTGGATTTTTTAGGTGAGGTGCAGCATGCGCAGAACTGGCCCCACCCTTTACACCTGAGGTTCAGCTGCCAGGGCCTAGCGAGCTTGGATGGTGACAGTGAAGTCCTCAGGTCGTAGGTTTGGTTAGAGTGTCCTTCTCTTAGATGATGGATGCCTTACAAGGCTAAACAAGCTCCATCTGCCCGGGTTTGGAGTCAGAGTTGTCCTTCTCCTAGGATGGTTGCCTGAAGGCTAGTGAGCCCATCCTGCCCGCGGACACACTGTGTCTGACCCTTCAGTTGAGACCTGTCTGGCTTGGGAGACCCCACCGGAGGCACGTGCCACCACCAGCACAGCTCTCAACCTCACAAGGGCACGCAAGCTCTTTCCCCAAGGGGGTGCCTGTGAAAGAGTATGTGTGTGTATGTATGTATGTAAATCTATACTAACCACTAGGGTCCAGTATAAGTCTAGATGAACTCTGTTTCCAGAGTATCATCCCTCTCTTTTCCCACCCCGACACCCAAACATGAAGCTGAGAAGGGATGTCTGCAAGTGAGAAGATTAATGAAAGAGCTCCTGAGAAAAAAAGGAAAGGCGAGTGCAATTATTTGGAAGCGAAGAGATACTGCTGCTGAAAGTAAAGCATATGGCTGAAGGCAAAGGAAGATAAAAAGGAGCTGCCTCAGAGAATTATTAACAACAAGGTTGGGGTCACTGGGATGACATCTGCAGGTAAGGAGAGAGAAAAAAACTGCCAACATTGGGCAGGAAAGCTGTCAAGCAAGGACAAATACAGGGGATGAGTAAACTGCTATTATATCAATGGCCATAAGTAGGCATGAGCAGAAGGAAATCCCTTAAGGAATACGAATGGAAGCTGCATTGACATGGGTAAGAATTAACATTTTCAATTAAAGGAAAGAACAACAGTAAAGGCACTTCTATTGTTTAGTTGGAACAGAATTCTGAAGTTGGTATTTGGGAGTCTTTCATACACACTATTTTAATTTTTTATATGCCTTAGTTTATAAAGCAGAATGTTATAGCAGAACTTTACATTCCTATGCTCTTAATTTTCATATTACTTTCCTATTAAAAAATGAGCTTCCTCTCTTAGATCCACTTTTTTAAAAGGTGAAGAGATTCCTAAGAGCAATTTCTACTCTTCAAGCAGCTGACATTTCCTTGACAGTGGCAGGTTTTTTTATATGAACCTAGCAGAGTAGATAACATTTGGTTTTTCAGTTTCCCAGGCGTATTTCTAGTTCCCAGGTGTACTTCCAGTTCCAGACTACACTATGCATTACAAGGTATTTCACTAGGTTAGTGGGCAACAGAAAGCACTTCCACAATGAAAAAGAAAACTCTTTTCTCCTTCACCATTTAAGTTTTTTTCAAGGAGCGCTTTAACACTTGAACAAGTGTCAAAACCGCTCCAGGCAGTATGATATGAAGTAATTTTACCACGTTTCAGTACATTAGGTTTAAGGAATAATACTTACTACTTTGCTCTAATGTTGTCCAAGTCTCTCTGCTAAAATAAACCAGCGGACATAGGGAAGATTTGATATTTCTGTAATAGGAAGCCATATTTCCTACTTAGAGCCACATGTCTCTGTATGTGATGCAGTCACACTGATTGTACATCCTTATATAAGTATTAAAAATTCATTGCAAATGTCAGAAAAGTCTGGTATTTAGGGAAAAAAGAAGCATTAAAATAATGGGGAACTCCTAGGTACTTGTTTTTGAGGAACAGACATTTGATGGTTGCATGAATACTGAACTGGAAGCTTAACAAAAAGGAAGTATATTTTCAAATAGTGTTCTAGTTCTCAATAGCTGATTCTAACTTTTAATTCTTTAAATTTCAGGGCATTTTCTGTAACTTTAAAAGTGAGGTTATGTTTCTCCATTTTCACACAACCATATCAAGCATAGAAGCAAAAAGTTTTATTATCCTTGCTTAAGAGTTCTGTGCTATAAACAACACACATATTTTGTCACACGCTCCATGCATTTTCTCTAGTGTTGTTGAAATAAAAAGTTGAATGCATATTTCAAACTTTTATTTTTATGGTAAGATGGAGGGACCTTGTCTGTCTCATGAAGTTTGTTCAGATTACAGTTTCCATTATGTTTTCTTTCTTCATATATGCACAACCAGCAATGGACCAGCAACCCCAAGTAATATTAGTCCACTTCTATTTTAGTAACAGGGCACAGGCAAAAGACATCTGAAACGCTCTGTAAAATTTGCCTTCACTGGGAAGACTAATTCAGAAAAATGTGATACTCTTTCAATTTGGCTAGTTCGGTCTTTCATTTTCCAACTGAGTCTTCTGCAATAGTTACTGCAGAGTATAAATTTTTGAAGAAAAATCTTGACTATGAAGAACTGATACGCCACACAACATTTTGCTTATTATCAATGAATTAATCAAGTAGCTTCATATATAATAGTTATATCTCATCAATAACCTATTAAATAGTTCTACCCAATGGTAGACATTTTTAGAAGGATGAGTTCATGCTTTCCTCTGTTCCATTTTTGGTATATACCAAATATTTTGTGAAAGTCATCAATTGAATATATGTCCAGCAATTGTTCTTCAATCGTGAGATCTGATAGCTGCTTTATTGATACCTGTTACCTTTGACTGATGAAGGGACACTGTAATTATTCGACTACACTGCTCAAGATTTAGAATTATCTTATCAGGACTTAAAATTTCAAATTCAATTTGTATTCAGTTTTACTAGAGTAACAAAAAAGAGCAAGACATTATTTCATCCTTGCCTTGAGGATTAATAACAAAAATCCAAATAATCAGAACTAATTCTCTTCAGTTTATAATCTTTTGATCTTCTTCAGTTTTTATAGGCATGTGATTTAGCAGCTATTCTTAATAACTCAAAGAACACCTGGAAGTTTTACACTGAATTTAGAGAAAAAGATACTTCCATATTGATTTTAAAGATTAAAAAAACCCAACACCAAAACCTAATCAATTTCTATAGAAGTCTGTATGCCATAACAAATGATGGCATTTCATTTTAAGTGTTCCAGGCATGACAAGCAAAAGATATTAAAAGGTTACAGGCTGTCTAACTCTGCAAACTACTGCTTAGTCTATTTCAAACTGATTGACTTTTCTCTGACTACTGTCTGCCGGGGTTTTTTTTTTCTATACTTTGCTATTTTCTCAGTCATGTTTTATAGATTGAAGCTATGTCTCCCATGCTAACTTATTAATGGAAAGTGTACAGTTTAAATAGAAGACAGTGTTTGATTGCATTCTATACCACACAGAGACCTTAGGTTGAGGGGAAAAGTTCGTCTTTAGCTCTTTGTGCCATCAGATCGTTTTGAACCGCCATTATAAGAAAAAACATATCTACTCTCCCCAGATGCCTGTTTAATACCCTCGTTAAAAATGTATACAAAGAGAATTTTATATGTGCATGTACTATTTCAACTTTCATGATCCCAGCAAGCCTCATTAACTATTTGTATACCATCTGGTGTACACAAATACCATTTCTCATTCTTAAAATGAGAACCAAGTAGAGAGATAACAGCTAAATGCAACCACAACAAAAGGCTTTTGCCCAGGAACACTACTGCGTGTAGAGGAAGCTGCAGCAGAACTTGAAGTAGGGGAAGTTGAAACCCACAGAATATCAATCAGTTAATCAACTTTTGATTTATTTTCCTCCTCTAGTGAACAGAACCTGTAGACTTTGGATGGTAGTTTTCTGCATTCTACCATTCAGAAATATTTGGGAGGTGAGACAACTGTTTAGGTATGTGATGGAGCACCCAGCCTCACAGAACTGTAACTGGTAGTAGAGACCATGCAAAATGTGTTTCTCCAAGATGTTACAGAATATCCCTTGATTCCCTAGATAGTACAAATTAGAAAAACATTTATCTTAGAGCATCTGACAAACACGTGGCCCGGATCAGATAGGTGCATACCATCATCCAGACAGTCAACTGATCCAGGCATGCACTGTTATTGTAAAAAAGGTACAAAGAAAGCTAATATAGCATTGTGACATCTTCGGGGCATTCTTCTGTCACAGCTGAGATTCAGTTCCCTCATCAAATCCATTAACCACTTCTAAGTACAAACATAGAATTATACTAAATTATCCTTTAAGGATTTCAGGTTTTGCCCTGACACTGTCAGCTTTTTTGTCAGTTTTTGCTTTTGTGGTAGGAAAAAGGAAGAAAATGCTTCAACATTTGCAACTCGTAAGTAGTTCACTTTAAGCACGTGATACCACATTCATTCTTGATCAGCTTAACTGTTTTCTCTAATTAATTCTCTTTGTGGTAATGAAGGTCCATTACCTGCTGTGATATTAATGATTCCATTTCTGCTACTTTCTCTTATTTGCCAGGTTTTTTTAGTTCAGAACTTTGACTTGGCATTTTTTTCATTTTTTGTCAGGTCATATTTCAGATTCATAACTACTGCTGAACTCTGTACCTCTTAAACAGTGGAACACTTCCTTTCTTTCACCAAGATCTCTCAAATTGTTTGGCTGCATTTGATATACTTTTCCTTCTGACTCTTCTGTAATTTATACTTAGTGTTCACTAACAGCTTCCAGCAACACTGCAGTGTCGTACAAGATTGATCCTGGTTTACTTGCTTGCAGATTTGAGTCTAGTACTAGAATATGTTAATTATGCTGAGTTAGTCAAGAGTAAATCTTGGACACCGAAACTAACCCCCAGTACATAACAGAAGAGCTTTTCCATTAATCTAAGAGCAACTTGAGTACAGAAGCAAAACACAGTGAGTGCTGCATGGAGTGTCATTCATGCTGTAGTTAATGCATATTTCTCAAAGTGTGTTGGGTTTCTGTTTTAGTACTTTATAGGAGGACAACTAAGGAAGGCTCTCTTGTCTGTTTCTTTTCAAGAGAGCATTCAGTAGTGTAGACTCTAGGCATACTTGCATTACAGCAGGTATTTCAACTGTTGTTCCATCATTGCATTTACAGTATAAAACTGCTGTAGAATTTAGCCTCTTTCACTACATAAAATAATAAGGAATGTGTATTCTCTACTACTAGAAAACAAAACACAGCTACTGGAGCTGTATTTCAGTCATACAGTTACTTTCTGTATCCGTTTAAAGGAAGGGTACTGCCTAGAGACTGTAGTATGAATCCCGATTGCTTTGGACAATTCTTATTATGCTGTGGGGTTTTTTGGTGTTGCTTCATCATCTGTGCCTGAACGTGTTGGAAAGGGGTTCTCTAGTGCTTGGTAGTAATGCAAGGAAAATAGTGTTTGACTTACAATGACCCACACCAAGGAAAAATCATGGTTATAGCAAATAGTTTAATTTTGCTTTTATCTCTTGTAAAAACAAACCAAAACAGCCCTTCTAGTTCTACCTTTGGTTTTTTTTCTTTTTAATTTCATCATTCAATAAAAACTTCATTTCATTTCACAGAAATGAAAAAAAGTGTCATTTCACAGAAAATGCATTTTAGAAACTTTCCCATCTTTCTTACTTGCATTCTTTTCCTTTTTCATTGCATTATTTTACAGATATAAAAATGCATTGTGAATCTATTGAAATATTAAGTGTAATGGTTAAGTCCTAGACATATGAAGTATGATCTGGAAGTAAAAATAATAACTGTAATGACATTAATGACATTCCAGCAACACTGTCACTTGCCGGAAGAAATCACTATTCCATCCTGATTTGCTAATGCCTCTAATAAGACATTTTGGTGTTAGGAAGTAAAGCAACAATAATTTAATAAATTTAATGAGCTACATTAAGTTCCATTAACTTTTTTTTTAAAGAAGTTATAATAATGCAGAAAGCATAGAGATAGCTCATGAGAAAACTCATCTGGGCATTAGGAGCAGCTAAATTTAACTTGATAACTTACTGGGGAAAAGGCCTCTCTATTCCATTTGTGCTATTTCTTTCTAGTGTCTTCTCTGCTAGAGCATTTGAACCTCATGTCACTGCAATTATTGACTACTTGAAGCATCATTAAAAGATAGAGCACGTATAAAAGATTTTACACAGAATTTATCCTTCATCTAGTCAGTTACACTAATAAAGAAAACACCTGTGCTCAGAAAAGGGTCAGAGACATTTGCTGCAGGTAAGTTTAGCACCCTAACTTCTAACGAACACGTGAAGTAGTTACGCATACTGATAAACATACATAACAATACAGGTTAAAAGATACACTCATTTAATTCTGCTTTCCAATGAAAATGAGGCTTTTAGGATTATATCATAATGACTCTTTTTGTTTGTTTTTCTGCTCTCCTTTCAGTGTCTCCCAACAACGTCAGAACAAGCTCACCACTGCTGACCACGTTTGGCAGAGGGTGACAGCTTTAAGAGTTACACTTGAATATCTTTGTATGACCGAAAGTTTAGTAAGTGACACTTTGTAAGTAAAGTAGAGAGATTTAAATGTACCCTGAACTCAGATATTAATTCTTTTGTTAAATCTGCCATTTCAGGTGAGCATAGATAGCAATACCTATCTCTCGGCTGATAGCTTTAGGGAGAGAGGTGGACAGAGAGGACAATATGGGAATGGGTGATTTATGGGGAATCAAGGTCACAGGGAAGAGAGAACACAGGCATAGGACAAAAATCTGTAGAAAACTAGACTAGTGTTCAGCTTCAAGGGGGTGGGGGGGAGGGTTATTTTGAAGGAGTGCTTTTCAATTCATACTTTAAAAATCAAGGCTGACCTAGCAATATATTTGCAGTTTTTCAGACTTCATTTCAGTGAGGATCTTTCCATTCAGGCATACAGAGCAAAAACATCACGTGTCTGTGTGAAAAATCACTAAAAAGAACTTTAAATATTTTCATTTCAATGCGTGATTACCCTTGATACTAGTAGTTGGATAAAGCTCTAAGACAAGGAAAAGGAAGCACCAATAAGCCACTTTAGCTCTACAATCTTCATCTATCGTACATGAGGTACTCTGTACAACTAGGCATAGATGTGGGCTAGAGTGAATGTTTTTCATTGTCATGAAGGGAAGACCATATTATCTACAATTGATTAAGTCTCATGCTAGCTTAGTTTTTGGGGCATCTTAAGGAGGTGATCTTGGTACTGTCACATGCCAGTAGACCTTTTTTTTTTCACGTTATATTTAAAACGGAACATATATTAGAAAATACAGTTCCAGGTTTTTAATAGTAAAATTTTTAACTCACTTTAAAAAAAAGATCTTGTAGTTAAGATGCAAGATCCTTATAAAGCAAAATTTGCTTTAAATTCCCACATTTCTTTGAGTGCATGTATTCAAAGCTCCTTGAAACACCAGGCTTAAATGGAAAATACTATGCATTGAAAACACTGGGGAAAAAAAATGTAATTGTGTTCCATTTAGAAATATATGCTGAAAGAGGTCCTTTTTTTTTTTTTCCCCAGTATCAAGCAGTTGCTTCCTATCTGGACGTAATTAGGAGAATGGGACAGTATCTGATGCTACTTATAAAGATAAACAAATAGGAATCAGAAAGAAGCAAGACCAAAGATGCTCCATAGAGAAGGTTAATGAAGCAACCGAGGAGATTGCCAGGATAGATACAGAACTGATGTGCATGATGGACCACACAACAACTGCAACTGTTTTTCTCTTATGTGACAAGCAGCACAAATGGCACAAGGCAGTATTAATTGCTACAGTCTCTTAGCTTTTATACTGTGTGACACCTGTCAGAGAAAAGCACAAAATAGATTCCCTACAAAAGAGGTTCAAAGGTGTGATAACCTTGGGAAGCAGACCAGCAAACAGGGACTTGAGAAAAACCCCTGAGAAAAATGCAGAGATCAGGAGCACCTCTCCACTCTCCTTCAAAAAACCAAAACAATCAATCAATCAAACAATAAAAACTCCAAACAAAACCACAAACCCCACAAAAAATCACTAAGCCTAAGACAGCAGCCTCAAAACTGTTAAAATTCCCTTTGAATTGGTAGCTGCCACAGGAGTAATGAATACCAAGACTGTATTTTTACGTAAAATATAGATAGAGTAAAAAAAAAATAGAGTAAGTAGGTTTGCAGACTTAGTAAGACAGAGGTTGTCAACAGTTGGCTGAGGTGAGCCAGGTCCGATGACGATAACACCCTTCCCTATCCCACCAGAGATAGAGGAAGGGAGAAAAGAGTTAGTGAGACCTCTAAATGTTTTGGGAAACTGAAACAAGGTTTAACAACGCTACAAACAGATATATATTAAATACAAAGGAAAATCAGTGAGATATTGAGGGTTTTGGGAAGGCGAGGGTTAACTCGCGGCCGGTAGCAAAAGCGAAACCCGATCTGCAGCAGTGATCTGAGACGGCGGCAGCCACGTGGTCTGCTGCGTGACTGGAACACAGGAACGCGTGCAATTACGAATTAGCCGGCAGCGCAAGATAGAGTAGAATTGGCACAATCCTACCAGTCTGTATCGCGGATTGAGGCAAAAGCAAACAGCTCTTGGGCACGTGCAGGGGTCCGGTCTCGCACAGCATGGCAGCGCGGCTGTAATTTTACTGAAGAAGCAGCTGCGGCTCCCAAAACGTCGAGAGGGGTTTCTGCTCCCCCCGCGGCGCGGCTGTGGCGAACGCGGCGGCGACGGGGCTTGGC
>NW_010407202.1:0-320 GCF_000710305.1 Buceros rhinoceros silvestris | reverse complement strand
GCGGCAGGAGGGCGGCTCCCCGGACCCTTGCCAGCTGGAGGATGCTGACTTCGTCATGGCGCTCATCTATGTCATGCTCCTGCTGGTGGCCGCCTTCGGCACCGCCTGGCCGGCCCTCTGCGGCCGCTACAGCCGCTGGCGCAAGCACAGCGCCTTCATCCTGGCCACCACCGGCCTCTCCGTGGCTATCTGGGTGGCGTGGACAGCCATGTACCTCTACGGGAACAAGCGCGTGGGCGAGAAGCCTGGCTGGGATGACCCCACGCTGGCCATTGCGCTGGTCTCCAATGCCTTCGCCTTCCTTCTCCTCTATGTCATCC
>NW_010407201.1:0-14198 GCF_000710305.1 Buceros rhinoceros silvestris | reverse complement strand
GGTCTCCGACATCGCTGCAGAGACTTCTTCCTAATCAAAAGAAAGTAATTGGGCTACAGTAACCCCGATGCCTGAATTTATAGCGAGGCGGTGATCTGTGATTGGTGCTTTGCAGAGCCCGCCTAACTGTTAGCCAGGAAGAGCTTTTCGTCCTCCGAGTCTGTGTTTCTTCCGAGTTATAAATTCATATTTTTAAAAAAATCTGTGCCACGAAATCACCCCGGTTTCTTCGGGGAGTGAAGATAAGACGGTGGACTTTCATTTGGAGGAGTTTCTTGGTGTTGGGACCCTAGATGAGAGAGAAAAGATGTGTTTAACGCCGCGTTGTGAAGCCAGAGAGACCCCGGGAACGGCAAACTTTTGTTTTTCCTTCTAAATTAAAATAAAACCCGTGGATAAAAGGTCTCCACCGTAATGCAGGCTTATTCTTTAAAGGGTTTTCTCCAGATTAGGCTAGAAACCGAGGGGGCAGGTTCAGTATTTTTGTCATAAATTGATTTTAAAGAGAAGGAAGTAACACAATTTCATGCCTGAGCTTTGAATATGGATAGAGATTCGTCTCCCTTAACCATATCTTTAACTATTTAGGATACAGTATTTCTACATAATTTCGTGGTTTTGGAAAACAAAAGAACTTCAGAGGAGTATATATACGGTTGAAAAATGTCTGGAACTTGCCAGGGCTCTG
This sequence comes from Buceros rhinoceros silvestris, assembly GCF_000710305.1. Classification (NCBI taxonomy): domain Eukaryota; kingdom Metazoa; phylum Chordata; class Aves; order Bucerotiformes; family Bucerotidae; genus Buceros; species Buceros rhinoceros. The sequence continues at coordinate 13,510 of NW_010407201.1, read as the reverse complement.
CATTTTTTGTGGTGTTCTATAAGTGAATAGAAAGATTTTGGTATTTTTACAAATACAGTCTGTTTGTAAAATGAAGCTGTCAATGCTCAGTTAATGTATATAAATTCCGGATAAACTGCTACTTAAACACTTTCTCAGTTACAGTAATGTATACTATTAACCTTTAAGACTTACAAAAGTCGGAAGCTGGCACGTAGGGGAAAAATATCGAACAAGTGTAGATTCACCAATATATCTCATATTCCACTTTAAATTAATGAACCAGCTGAAGCTTCAGTTCTCCTCAAAGAAATTAAATAATGTATAAATCTTGCCAGGGTGATCAGAATTCTCAGCCTCAATGTTGCCTATATTTGAAGTAATTTTCAGATAATCTCACAAATCAGAGTCAGCTTTAATTATTATGATCCCACTTAATTATTACGTCTCACAAAATGACAACAGAAATCAAGATTTTTAAGGACTGCTGCGAATTGTTTGGGATATTTTTTGCTTAAACCAGGAGACTAAAACCTTGGTAGGCTTTTAACCAAAAAGCAGCCAGATTTTTTTTTTTGCCTTGGTCGAAAAGAACAAATAAAGCCCAAACCTAGTGTTTTGCCCCATTGTACATGGTAAAAATTTGTCAGGCAAAATGTCATGTAGGCTATTTCAGCAAATGAGTGCCTCTTCTAGCATGGATGAATTTGCTTTTCTAGAAGAAACCTAGCATGTAACAAAAATTTATTTTCATACATTAGTTGTTGAAGACACAGTTAAGTTGTACTGAATAGTAAGTAGTTTTAGTTGAAATAAATTAAAATGGCAAGGGAAAATGAGATACATTAGAATAACAAAAGTGAAAACTATGAACTCTCTATTTCTTTATACTCTCTTTTAGTTGTATTTTTATTTTGTTGTGTCTGCATGTAGGACAGCTAATAAATACTTTGAAGGAGAGAAAGGGAAAAGCAGAAAAGGAGGGAAATTAGGCTTTTCAGTACCCCTCAGTAAAAATTGCACTAAAAGGCGTATTGAAGTTGGCGGTGAAATCTGCCACGCTTCTCGTGGACCTGACTTTGTTTCCATATCAGCAACTAGACCAAATGCACAGCAGCCAAAGATCTCAGGCTGGTAACCCAGATAAAGAGCAGGTACGTGTTTCTGAGAGATAACAACGTAATTTTAAAAGGTAGCTGCTTGTGGCAAGACGAGGGCATTATGCTTATTTTCCGGGTTAGAAGAGTGGAGATGAGCATAAAGCAAAATCAGACTTTAAGTGATAGAAAAGACACAGCCGGGAACGATTGTCATCTATCCAGGTTTGTTTAAAATAGTGCACATACATATGGGAATAAAGATGAAAAAAAACTTGATGTGCCTTAATCTCGGTAGCTTTGACGGTTTAGTTAGAGCTGTTATCAAGTTTTATTAGACTTGAAACTCCTCAGGAAGCTGGAAGCAACCGGGAGTGGAGAGTAATTCCTGGTGTAAGAATGCGGTTGTAGCCCCAGGGGCGTTTGCTCTTCACCAGCTCCATCCCTCACATCCACGTATTTGGGTAAGCATGCCTTCAAGCTCGCTCTTTGTAAACCTTTTTCTCAGTCCACCAGGAGAGATTTCCTCCCCGCCTCTGCCATAAACAGGCTGCAGATTAGAGATAAAGACAGGAGAGAGAAAGAGATGGGAGAAGAGCTCTTAGATCTTGCTCCCTAAGTAGCGACAATCACTTAAACTCTATCCACGGCACATGGGAATTGCTGTACCTACTCTCTGACCTCAAAGTTTCAAAGGGACAAGAATGTCTTTGGTTTTCTAAGGAAAGCAGATGAAGAAGGTCACTATCTGAGGATTTCAAGGAACTGAATTTAGAACTTTTCCCACTTTTAGTTCTGGATGCGCCTGTGTAAATCTGCATGTCTTCTAAACAGTTCCCTACTCCCTATTTTGAGTTGCACTTTCTGAAGTTCTTTGCTTTTCCCTAGTAGTCTGAGACACTGGAAAACTTGGAACTGGCCTCCAGCAATATTTTATTCCTCAACCACCACATTGGCTCTGTTCTGCACAGAAAAATATTCCTGGCCTACTTCTGAGGATGAAATTTTTTCTGGTCTCACCAAGCATTTCTAGGTAAGGGCATTAAATATATGAGGTGATGTGAAAAGGGGATGTTTTTCGAAGGTTATTTCTCACCCTGGCCCCAGCGATAACGTTTTCTAGTTAGTTGGATAAATTAAACTATTTAGTTAGATAAAATAAACTTTTTAATTGGATAAAACAAACTTAGCAGCAGCTTTTAGCAATTTACAGTTTTGCATTGCTGGGAACAGCTGTTAAACACAACACTGGATCAAAATAACAATTCTCAGTTTTTAGAGATAATCACTATCTACCTTAAATATAGTATTGATATTGCCTCGAGTGGTTCTAGAGAAAAGAGAAAAATACAAAGCAAAACAAGCATTCCACCACATGCCTTAGCATATCAGTGGTAGAGCCTGGAACAGTTCTTCAACCTGAAGAAGAATTTTCTTAATGCCAAGCAACATTAGCCAAAAAGAAAAAGTTTTGAGAGTGAGGTGGTAATAAAAATTGTTTGCAGTTTCCACATGAAGAGACAAAAAATTAAATGTGACTCCTTTTATATTAAATTTCAATCAAACAGCAAAGATTGAAAGTCCTCCTGGTCTTCCTTTCCAAGCACCCTGTCCAAATGCGGGCTCTGTTTATCTCTTACTTGGGACCCCAAATTTCTTATGCCTGCTTAATATGTAATAAAATGCATATCCTTACTTCCCCAAACCGGAATCTTATTTCTAAGCATTATCACACAACACGGCCTGGCCTCCTTCTCTGCCCAGCAATATAGATGCTAGCATAGATTACAGAAGATCCTGCAAGAAGGATCTTCAAAACCAAAATAGTTCACATATAACATAAGTCATCCCTAAAATTGTGTAGCCTTTGGTTTCTTTCTTATCAAAACAGAGGCTCCACATGGAGGAGAAACAGATTAGACATTAGACAAATAGCAGATTAAACATTCAAACTGAAGGAGGAGAAAATCCAGATAAACTGATTAGCCAAATTTAGCTGAAAACCTACAGTCTTTTAATTGGAATTATTGTTGTTAGCATGGTGAAGACCTGCAGAAATTAAGAACTTTTAACTGGAACATTCTATCTTCTTGGCAAAGAATGATTTTGCAGACATGCAGGTAATCACTCTCAATATCAACAATAAAAACACCATACCAAGAACAAAAGACATTAGTTGAGTCTCTGTCACACTGCAACTTTATTGACAAAACTGATTAAGCTATTACAAAGTTTATATAGTAGTGAAGAGTTAAGGTGGCAAAGGGTTCTTGGTAGTAAAGATGCGTGTATTGTTTTACCTATATACTTCAACTAAGCTAATAAAAAGATACTGACAGATATTTCAGTGTTAGGGCAATCACATTTCCTAAAAATGTATCTTTCCTTCTAATCTAACACCTAATGCAATAGGTCCTACACACAAGCTCAGCGAAGAGTCAACTAAAGCAGAGAGACACCACAACCTCTCTGGATCTGTTTAAAAAAAGTATTTCTTCTGTTTAAGAAGAATTTCCAAAGTTTCCATTTGTGCCCATTGTTTCCTGTCCTTTCTGAGGTAAATGCAGAAAGACAAAGAAATATAGGGACCTACACACAAAAGCATGGAAAATTAACCCTACCTGTAACTCTGAGTGCCTGCAAAAAATTGAAATACGGTATCCGACCCTACGTTACATGATGTCTATTCTCCCAGGTTCACAACAGCGTTGAATGACAATTTTTTTTTTAAGTCAGATTGCAAATATTGATTCAGTCAGACATGGAAACTGAAACTAGGCAATCGATAGAGAAAAAATGTATATGTCCTACCCCTTCAGTGGCACTCAGGGTGTACATGTTATTAGATGCCATTTCCCAATTTATTAAAGATAATTCTAGCTCTTCATGCCAAGTGAAAGGAAATAGGCTGCTGAAAGCTTACCTGTGGCAACACACAGTAGATCCAGCCTATGCAGCCACTGTTACTCTTAAGGTATTTGAAGAATACGGGAAGAACTAAGCACATAATAAGGCATTCTGGGTTACAGATTTATGCATTGCTCAGATTTACAGACTCAGCACACTCTGGGGAAGGAATAACTCATTGACATCAAGTTGTACTAATTACCAGCTCAGTCAAATTCAAGGAAGATATTAATAAAAATAAGAATTTACAGTACTCAAAACAGACATCAGTTTCTAAGACAAAGGAAGATATTAAAACCATGTTTAACTGGCTTGCTGCAAAATTAACTTTAGAAAGAGTCTCAGTAGAAAATGCAATGCTTTCCTATAGCTGGCTTATACACAGAAGATTTTCTCTCTGATTCATTTTAATTCATTTTGGAAAAATATTAGAAGTGAAACTCATGATCAGGAAAACATGGTCCAGCACCTGGCCCCCCCAAGGATAGAAAGTTATATTTAAATATTTGATTGTCAGCTATGACATTAAAATGCTGTGTCAAACAGAGTTGTGTAAGGATCAGTCCTAGGTGTGGTGTAATTTTAATCATGATCTGAATTACAGTCTACACAACACATATAGAAGTACTATGGGTTCAAACCTGCAAAGAAATGCTAGAATGACGGAGGACAGTTGAAGTATTGAAAAATGCCTGATAAATTTGAGACACTGTCTTCAGAAATATGTAAGCTTCTTTGCCTGGAAAGAAATACGTCTGTTTTACAAATATTGGACAGTAGCAATTGACCAGCACCTGGATCTTCTGGTTATAGTTATAAGTTGGCAATGAATCAACAATAGGATGTTGCTAGGTATTAAGAAAGGAACACGATCTTCATCATCCACAGGACAGATGAAGATGATGTAGTCAGGAATGGTGTAGTTTCACTTGAAGTTTTAGGCCTAGTTTGTAGTACTGAACTTCAGGTAATGAGAAATGCATAACAAGAGAATACACAGAAGAGAATTAACAGTAATTATTAGAGAGGTCTAGGAACTACTCCCTACTGGAAAGTCACATACTAATAGAGTTTTCTGCTTCAAAGAGGAAGCTGAAAACCTGAAGTTTCTTCTAAAACACTTTAAACATGTAGAGGAAGGATTGTATACACTGTAGGAAATACAAGAACTTCTTCACTGCAGCAGGTTAGCAGTAGGGAAATAATTACTAATATAGACTGACACTCTAGAAAATGTCACTGGGGGTGATATCCTGGGGTCTCCAAGAACCAGTGGGACTGAGCAACTATGAGAAATAAAATGCATTCAGTTGACTCCTGATGATGTGTGCGGAGCAACAAAAGTTGCTGATGTCTAAGTACTGGTAATTATCTCGGAAATATAGATTAGAAAGAACCTCTGCAAAGGGGAGTGGAGAGCAGGATAGCATTTAGTGAGGTTTTGGGAACCATCTTGCACAGCATTCTGCTTTGAGATCTGAGGGCAAGATCAGCAGGCTGTTAGATGTTTGAAAACCGACTTTAGATCAGGGTAAATGCACTGGCTGTAGTTAACAATTTCGTGACTCAGTATCAGGCACTTAGTCACTTAGTAACTCAACTTAGTGGGCACTTATCCTTAAAGAAAAGGATGCCCCAGGGCTGAATGAATGCTTGGTATTAACTGATGTTTTCAGTAAGGATCTGGATTATAAGAAAGAATGTACCATTAGCATAGGTGGATAACTAAAGGTAGGGGGGGCAGGCAGAGACAAAGTAAGACATTGAATTAAAAGGGACTTAAATAAACTTGAGGTATGGGCCAAAAGAAGTGCGCAGTTTATCACAGAAAAGTGTAAAGTTCTGCACATGAAGCAGAACAGCTACTTTTGTCAGCATGGACTGAGGAAAAGACTGGTCTGACCTGGACAGACCTTTGGGGTTGTGGTGGTCTTTCTCAACTGCTGGATCCTTGAAGGGATGCCTGCTGCTGTGTCCAGAGCCTAAGAATAAACAAAACCCTGTAAGCAGCTGGGGTTTCTAACCAAAGTATTTGGTTTTCCAACCAAGTATTACTGTAACAAAAGTGAAGCACAGCAGTAGTGTCTGAAGACACTGACACAACGCACGTCACCAGTTTCCAGACGTGGCTTCATCCAGAAACACACAGCCCAAGACAAAATCCAATACATTCCTACAGGGTGGCCACAGTAGATTCATTGCTTGGAAAATTATGCCCCAGAGAGACCGGACAGGGCAATACTTCAGATGCTGTTACGTACTTACAACTCTATGAGAGCTGGCAGAGTTCAACAGCAAAACTTTTCTGCTCAGTACTGCTCTGCAGGAGCCCAGGCAAGGAGAGGAGCTAATCAGTCTCATCTGTGCGAGAAACATTGTGCTTACAATCCTTCCATGACAGGTCTTTTCAGCTTAATCAATGGTCAATATATCAGGAGACGTGCGCTGCTTCCAATGCCAGTTTAAAAAGCAGAGTAAGGATTTAAGAGAAGCAGTCAAATATTGGTTGTGATTGATGAGTAGCTGGTTTGCTGTTACCTGAATCCAGGAGCAGATTTGCATGGTGTGCTATGGAACTCTGAGCTCCATGGACCGCCCTGGTTCTGGGAAAGCATCTGGAGCACTTGTTGAAGACGTTCTTTGTTGTCTTCCTAAGAGAAGCCCAGGGAGGAAAACACCATGGGCAAAAGGGTGCCCCAACCCTCAGTTGCAGGTATTGATGCTGATTCTTCTCTCCTATGTCCTAAAACAAATTCACATGAGGAACTGGGTATACTACTATCTTCCCAACATCCCACACCTGGTCTGGATTTTCTCCAGCCTTTAAAGCTTCATTGACCTGTTCAGCTACATGAGCTAATCAGTGTGCCTGCAAGATGGCAGCTTGTGCATTGTGTGGTGATGGTGAGGGCCATACAAGCCTTCCAAGGTAAAGTGATACACACCACAGTCACTTCTTCAGAATTGAAGAAACACCCCAGAAAGTGTATTTTAGCAATTCTAGCACAAATGGCATTGTTTTGAAAGGAACTCTGAAACATCTGCCTGGGTAAGGAGGAGATATGAGTGGCGGCAGGGCCATGTGAGTGCTTCGGTGTTGGTGCCTGCCAAGAACAACATTTCTTCAGAAGTACGTGTGTGCAGTTTCTCTTCCTGTGATCAACTCTTGGAGGCTAATCCTGTGATGTTTTTTTCCATGAAGAAATGGCATCCAGCTCCTGCTGGTTTGCAGAGCAAAACAGCAGTGATTCAGATAACATACGCTCACCCTTGCCCGCAGCTGGCATGGGGCAGGGGAAGCAAGACGATTTCTGGAAGATTTTTGCCCCCGTGTGGATCATCTTCTGGTCTGTAAGAAGCCACTCTCTGTGCATGGCAAACTGCATTCTTAAAGGTCACCCTAGGCTGCTGGGCTATGACAGTGGCTTTTTCTCGATTTTTCAGCTCCCTGTATAGTTTCTGGACTTCGCAGCCATAAGAAGGCTGGAAACAGTCCATACCAGAGCTTCAGACTGACCTTTTGTATCTCAGAGGAACCTTTTTATTTAAAGGTGAGAATGGGGTTATTTACCTCTGGCTGTCTCAATTGGCAGGGAAGGGGCAGGGGAGAGGCAAAATTGTTTATCAAAGTAGCAATCGCTAAACTGAATTCATGACCACAGTCCCCCCAGATCTTGTCATACCTATTAAATAGACAGATACGATCAACACACTAGGAAGATGATACCTGTAATATTTAAACATTAGGTGACTTTGTTGGCTAATTTTACTTAGGCAGCATAAACCTTTTCTGCAACTATGCTACTGCCAGAAGATTCTTTCCAAATGGCAAATCCACAGGTGTAAATATTGACTTGGGCCTCAGTTTCAAGGTAGAATTTTTCTGTGCTTAAAATACTTCTTACAAAACTCACGTGGGCTGCTGGATCTCAGGAAGTACTGCTTTGTAGCATGGCTTGCATGCTGAACTGAAGGCGGAGTATGTGGGCAAAAGAATATAGAGAACAAGGACCACTGATGTAGATCTGGGAGTCTGAAGTATGCCAAAGAAGTCAGGCACAGTTTACAGTCTTACCCACATACAGACACAGGTCCCAGTGACCACATCTCTGCGCTGTCAGAGTTGAATACCCTCCAGGGAGGTTCTTTTAGATATTACGCACGAGGAGAGTTTAATACCCAATTTCCTTATTGAGCATATTTGGCATTACATGGAATTTTTGTTTAGCAGAGTGATACAGCACCGTATTGAAATTGCATCACAAGCATAATATAGTATTTGCAATATACAGTTGAATCACAGTGCAAATGATTCTCATTACTGGTCTCTGTATGCTCTTTGTGACAATACTGGGCCTTCCTAGTTGCTGGGAAGTAATATGTTGGTTGAAACCCTCTTAAACTGATCACTTTCTTCAAATTTTTTAATTTGTTGTCCAGTTTTCACACTTTATGTTGGGCTAAGCCACATATACATGGTCCCTCCCAGCCCCCTCCCCACCCTTCATGATGATCTGGCTTGCTCAGGAAGACATTCTCTGTTAGTTGTCTGAGGGAACCTGATGAGTCACTGGTGCAGCTGTCTCATTTAAAACCATGGTAACTTGCCAGTCTTCCTGGTGTTGAGATAAACTTTCTTTACTGTACATTATTCCTCAAGCTCATTGTCTCTTTCCCCTTCTCTTCTGAGCTCTTCTCCACTATGGGGGTGTGGTGGTCTGTCAAATGTGCCCAGGTTTTCAGTACAAGGGAACAATTTGTTTCTTTCCCCTAGATAGTCCAGATGAGATCTACTATGTTTCCCTGGCAGATCACAGGAGCACGAGAACAGTGCAAAGCAGTAATCTGTACAACCTGTCTGAGACACAAAGAGTAGATTGCAACTCCATTTTCCCCCTGAAATTGATGGAGAATATTTTGAATAGGGAATGAATCACCTGCTTCCAGTGAGTAGAAAGCACACGGAAAACATATTAGAAAACCTGTGTAATACTCATGCAAAATTCGAAACTACTAGTTTGAAAAATAATAGTATATTTCCAGTAGTTTCTTCATATATATTCTTACAATAAAATGTCTTATTTTAATTTATTTTTGGCCTAATATTGATCTAAATCTTGAAGCCTGAAGTTCTATTAACATTTCATGAATTAAGTTTTTAAAGTCAGGATTAAATTAATAACTGTGTACTCTAACGACTCTCCCTGAGGTTACTGATACAGACACAACACCTTACAGGAGGTGAGGTTATTGTGCTAGACTTTAAACACATGTGAAAAATATCTTTGTGTTAATTAACTAGAGGATGTAAAACCGGAATATAAGCAAGGCAGATGAAAACTTACCAATGGAAAGCCAAAGCTGAGTCTAAAAATCAAGGGGATAGAATTGTTCTTGGTACACAAAAGGCTCAGTCATTTCCCCCTGTCTTGCAGAATTAAATCTTTCTTAATTCCATTTTGTTACGGATCTGTCCTTAGTCTACATATGTGCTAAATGAACAAAATTTTAAATGCTCTTGCTTGAGCATTGTCACTAGCAAGTATGGGCAGGGGTTGGGGAGTGGAAAGGAAGGAGTATTGAAATCAGGTGTTCTGCCACTAGTAAATGAAGAAAAGAAATTCATAATTAAAAAAAAACCAAAACTGAAAAACCAAAAAAACCAACCCAAAACTACCCTGGAATCGTTCTTTAGGGAGTTACAGCACAAAAGGCTTGAGACTCTCTGCTGTTTTGTGCCCTGTCAGTTCTGTATAAAGAAGAACTGTGGCAAGCATAATAGTTTTTTAAGCCCCAGTACCATACTCAGTTCACCTGTTCGCTCCTCCCAGGAAAAGAAAGGAGGTATGCTTAGGACTACACCAAACGTAAGGAGACTCCCCGTTTTGTCTACACATTCCTCTGCACCTCTGCCACAGGAACCACAGCTGCTACAGTCTAGGTAAAAGCTATCTGCGAGTGTCTCTGCTACGTGAGTGATGGTAACTGGTTAGAATAGTTCAGTGAGTATTGCTTCATATTGGAAAAGGGGAAAAGCAAAGATCATCCCCATTTTTCTTAATAATCTTATTTTCTGAAGTGATGCAGATTAGCTAGGGAGAAGAAAATTTTAATCTAAACCGTATTTGTTCCGTTCTTCTAAAAAAAGAAACAAACCCAAAATAAAACAAAAACCCCACCCAAACAAAAAACCTGAAATAAAAAAACCCCTCATTCACCCACCACCCAGAGTCATGGATTTGGTATTGAGCAAAGAAACACCTAGGGACAGCTTTAGAAATAATATTTGAATCGTCAGGATAATGAAATTCTATTTTAAGTTTTTAATATGATTACAGAGAGCAAAACAATCCTTTGGTTTTATGGAGGAATTACATTGCATCATTATTCAATAAACCAAGGGAGGTTACTCCTTCATAGTTTAGTACCACAACAGAGATAAACTACTCATTATATATTAAAAAGTTTAAAAGAGTATATAGAAATTATGCTTACATTTCTTGCATAAAAGGACAGAAAGAAATCTACTTATAACTCATTTATTTTTCAGAAAAAACAGAAACCATTCTTTATGTGTTACTCTAGTAGTTATTTCATCTCAGCTTGATCTTATAGTGCAACACGTATAACATCCTTAGACAAGGATTGCTCCTTATATAAATATATATTCAGAATCCTGCCTGTTTCTAGTATAGATTGAGACCCATAAAACAACCGCTAAAGATTGAAAAGCTTGATCTACAGTACAAAAGACAAGTGATTTTCTTACTAATTAAGATACAAGAAATTCAAATTTGTAGTTACACTATAGGCCATTTTGTAAAAAATAAGGAAAAATCCCCCCAGCAGTAACACCGAATGAGAAAAAATAGTAAAAGTCACAATCTAATATGAAGGTAATGATATAAAAAGATTATATTTTGCTATCTGGCTTTATGTGATTACAGACCCAAAATTGCTTATGTAAAAATCGGAGAAGACTATCAAACTTCCCATATAGGAGATGGGAGGTGGAAAGCAGAATACAAACCTAATATATTAGAAAACCTGACAGCACAGATATTGTGGAGAATTCCCTAAATCCAGTAGGAGATTTCAAAACAAATTCTGAAGAAAAGTCTATACAACTTTCAAGACAAATAAAAAAATTTAGTAAACAACAGCATGAAAATAATGAGAACGTAAAGTAATTCAAACAAACATCAGTCATTGCAAGAAAATAAAATACACACACATACACACAACAAATGTTTTTATACAAATCTAAGGAGGGAGAAAAAAGATTTCCAATTGTTACGAACATGTACATGGGATTTTATTTGGGGGAGAGGGGGCTGTAATTTTTTTCTTTACTTTGCAGAGACTTTACAGCACTGTTTAACGGGTGATAGCAACTGATGGACCATCACAATCTGTGACGGAGGCAGGAAAAACTGGCGGGAACTCCGCCCCTCCCGGCCGCAGTCCCCAACCAGGTCGGATCCCAACACATAAACATCCCCGCTTCGCCCGCCGCTCGCCACAGTGCGCGGCTCGGCTCCAGCGGCACCATGTCTGGCAGAGGCAAGGGCGGCAAGGGGCTCGGCAAGGGCGGCGCCAAGCGCCACCGCAAGGTGCTGCGCGACAACATCCAGGGCATCACCAAGCCGGCCATCCGCCGCCTGGCTCGGCGCGGCGGCGTGAAGCGGGGCGCGGAAAGGGCGTGGCAAAGCACCACCGCAAGGTTCTGCGCGACAACATCCAGGGCATCACCAAGCCGGCCATCCGCCGCCTGGCTCGGCGCGGCGGCGTGAAGCGCATTTCGGGGCTCATCTACGAGGAGACGCGCGGCGTGCTGAAGGTCTTCCTGGAGAACGTGATCCGCGACGCCGTCACCTACACGGAGCACGCCAAGAGGAAGACGGTCACGGCCATGGACGTGGTGTACGCGCTCAAGCGCCAGGGACGCACCCTCTACGGCTTCGGCGGCTAAAGCGTTTTGTTCGCGGACCATCTCGAGAACCCAAAGGCTCTTTTCAGAGCCACCCACTTGTTCCTGCAAAAGAGCTGTGTCATTGCTTTCTCTAAAAGGGTACCTGAAGCATCTACTATCCAATTTCTAAAGTTCATTAAAATGGATTATTACAAACAATTACTAAAGGGTTTTCTGATTAGTTAAGTGCCATTACATGTTTTAATTTTGCTGTAAATAGTGAAAATGCCTTTCTATAAAACAGGCATTTTTTTCTTACTAAATTTTCTTGCAAATGTACCCCTCTAAAATTAATTTCAAGTGCTCTTTGTAATCAAGACCCCTGTGCTCTTCGCCTTTTACTTTTTAATCTTCACCTGTTTAAGCATAATTTCCTGGAATATTTTTCAGGGCCACTGACACATTTAAAAATTTAAGTGAGTAGATAATCTGCCACTAGGAAGAACGTGCAATCAATTTACCACTAAGGGAAAAATGTTAGTGTTGCTCTGAGAGGAACATATTATTCCTGATATTTCAAAATGAATCTTTATTATAATCTGAGCTCCTTGTCAATGATTTTTTTTTCTTTTTAAAAGCTGTTTTTGTTGTAAATTTAGTAGTTTTATAGTGTACATATTAGGGCAGGTATGCAAATCATGTTCCTGCCAACACTTTTCAAGAAAATGCATCAAAATGAGCCTTGTTCTAAAGCTTTTTTCGTTCTCTCATGCAGAGAACGCTCTTGTCTGGGCCAAGCTTCTGAAGTCTTTTTTTTCTATTTCATTCATTGCTGGAGAAAAAAACTGCAAAAACAGTTATTGAGGGTTATGAAGAACTATCAGTAGTCATCAATCACTCCCAACCAATGGCAATCAATAAACATTCCCAGTCATTTCTGATTTTCTCACAGCCTTTAGTAGCAGCAAATTAAGTAATACAGCAGTTCCATATTCTGTATTTTAAGTTCCTAATTTCACCAATTAATTACCTAAGTATTTTCAAAATCACGGTTTTACATGATCATACCTAAGATCTCTCATGCCAAATATCCAAGAGAAAAGAACACGAGAAAAAAATAGCTTGAAAGATGCATCTCCGTTGATGCAGCTTGTTACATCCCTGTTAGAGCCACAGTCTTGTGTTACAGGATTTTTTCACTGTCTGTCTCCAGTGTCTGAGGTCCAGGCGAACTTTCCTTTGGGGCTTCGGGGATAATGTGTATGTTACTGTAAGAGGGAGCTCTGTGCTGCATTGAGGGAACTTTTTTTAATCGGCGACTGAAAAAAGAAATTACAATAATTTGCACTTTTAAAAACTGCTTCCGAGTTTGAGCCTCTACAACGGCTTTTAACCTGTCAGGAGCTTGGTGGAGACGTGAAGCCGGAAAAACAGAAAGGATGTGAGAGCTCTGTCTGAAATACCACACACGCACATCCCCGCCCAAGTCCTTGGACCGGCACAGGCGGATCCTTGGCTCGGAGAGGGGTTGCAGTGGAGCTGGGCGAGAGTGGGGGTGCAGGCAGTGACGAATTCAGCTACCTTGGACCTAGGCTGGGATTGCCACAGTAGCCAA
>NW_010407200.1:5506-6463 GCF_000710305.1 Buceros rhinoceros silvestris | reverse complement strand
TCCTCATTCAACCTATTAAGAACCTTGGAAGTGTCTCAAAGGCAACTGGATACCGTCCACACAACCACAACATACATTAACGGTATTCACTCAGGAGCATTTACAAGGCTGTAATAATTTATAGTAAATACTTAAAACAAACATACACCATATAAAAACCAAAACCAATATTTGAAAACATTTTCACAGATGTCATATTTCACAACACATTGTAGCAGCGCACAGCAACGCTGTGTCGTTTAGGTACATGGACCTGTATGTTTGGCCTTTTTCCAGTAGGATGTTTCCAGTCTACTAAACAAGCAGAACTGAAGTTTAGGCAAACTTGTTAATGCGTTCGGAAATTCTTGAGAAAAAAAATAAGTAATATTCAGACACAGCAGCTTAAGAATGAGAATTCTGTCTGCTTGATGAAGTTTTGTAGTTTTTAGCTACCTGACTGACTGAGATGGATTTCACAGACACCGGTTCTCTAGCTTGTTCAAAAAGGAGGGATGTAGCAGCACCTGAACAGACACCATTGAAAGGACAGCTATCACTGACAGCATAAACTCAGTTAATATCCAAAACCGAAAAACATCAAAATGTAGCTCTTATAGACCACAACACACCTCTTCACTGCTGGTTGAAAGGTCAACAACTAACACATTTTGGTAGGAATAAGTCATATACTACATAAAAACGTATCAGAAAGCTTTTCTTCTTTTAACAGAGCCATATTCCAGAAAGAATGTCAATACAGCAGAGGTATATGTGCTCTAAGTACAGTCAGCACTTGAGTTTGAATCTGAAAAGTGCTACTATCCCCCCCGAGAAGGAAATTCTATAGAGAACCAGAAAGTATTTACATCTGAAATACAGAACAGTGACAGTATATGATTCCACAGGATCAAACAAGACAGGGCTTGTACAGCATTGAGTGATTTCCCACCACCACTCTGCACTTCTGACTGTAGG
>NW_010407200.1:0-5414 GCF_000710305.1 Buceros rhinoceros silvestris | reverse complement strand
AAAGACCTAATGATTTAGATTAATGGGAGTAGAAATGTAACTAAAAGAAAAAATCAAACAACCATCACCAATAATTTTTCATTTGGGGGGGAAAAAAATGGAGGAACACACATCTACACCAGGAAAAGTGCTAAACAGTTGTAGCAGATGGTAAGGAAAGGTGGATGGAGCACATGGAGAAGGAATAAAGGGCAATTTGGCAAATCGGCACCAACCACAAAAAATACCTGAATAAAACGTGGATGTGTTCAGTTCCATCAGTGTCTCTTTCCAATTACTGTACCAAGGAACACTAGCTTTAACTGAGCGATCTGATAGAAAAAACATGATATTATTATACTAAAAAGGGTCAAGTGCAAACACACTATTGGCCTATACGTTCTGGCAGTATCAAGCAGAAAAATCTAAACCATGCAGGCCCATCAGGGACTGAAGACATTTGATTTCAGCTAACCATGAACATCTCAGGCTCCTCAACATTTGACAGTGTACTTGAGTAGAATTCGATATTAATTTCTGGTTCAGCCCAAATTCCAGGCTTGAATAAAAATGGAAATCTAAAGTAGTGAAGAAATACGTTATATTTAGAAATTATTTCTATTTTTCTAGTTGGAAGATACTGTAAGACACTAATTTCTGAGATTTCTCAGCCTGCAGCACTACAGTTAAAGTAACGAAGATCTTAACTGCTGAAAGTGCTTGACCCGACATTCTCCCTTATCTCCATCTTCTTCCTGCATTGCTGCATGTCAGCATTAGCATCATGCTAATGATGCTAATGAACAAACATAGCCAGTGATCCAGCTGAGAACTTATTTGAGAGAAGGAAAAAAGTCTTTAGTGGGATCACTTTTCCTCAGTCTCCACGTGCACCAGTACGTGGAAGGAGGAGGCATAGCTGAATGTGAGCACTCTTTCAGCAATCACCCAGGTCTCTCAGTACAACATTATGGAGCTATGAGACTATTAAACAAGTGTAATGAAGAAGGGCTACAAACAACTAAATCAGTTCACAACAGCAGTTCCAAAATTTTAGAAGAGAAAAGGATTATGATCCCAATGTCAGAAACACTCATACCTGAGCTTCTCATACAATATTTGTGTCTTGGTTCAAAATACACTGCACTTAATCGTCATTAGAGATTAATATGTTTTCCTATTGCTATACTAGGAAATTAATTCACCAAAAGAAGAAGACCAAATTAAAGAACAGATTAGAATATTCCACATTTTCACGCAAAAAATCATGTTTTGTTGCCAGGAATGAATGTTTCCATTGGTTTTCAATAAAATGCTCTAACAAAGTTGAAAAACGTAAGTTAGTAAATACTCATAGTTTTCTCAGTAGAAAAGGAAGTTTAATGCACAAGCTAGGGCCTTCCTCACAGCCTCCTACAATGTTATGGGATCCAGACTTCATCATCAAGAACATTGTGCCAGTGTTTTGTGCTAGAGCCCTAAAACAGGGTACACCACAAAGCTGCAAAGTTATTACATTACTTTGTCTTTCCATGTAATGATCAAAAACTTATACATCTCTCCTTCTGTCGAACTGGTATGGAATGAATGTAAGTAGAACCTAATCACTGTACATCTAAAGAAGGCTCCAGCAGCCAACAACAAAAACAAAAGGAGTTTTTTGCTTCCGCAACTACAAAGCGTGTCTTGTAATAGCTGCCATTCTTCCTTTCTTCCAACACTTCACATGAAATTCTTGAAATGTCATGAAAAAGTCTCTTCACTGAAACCATTCTGTTTCCTTAGAGTCTTCCAATCTCTATAACTGAAGCAGACTTTCCCTCAAAAAAAAAATTTACAAAAAAAAATGGCAATTCACCAATTTCATAGATAAACAAGGGCATGAAAACTGAAAAAAAGGTACAGTTTCCACTGTCTCTGAAAAATTAAGCTCTCAGGCTCAAGACTTTTCCTTCACTATCAACATGAAGTGGAAGTGGCTTGTAAATTAGGTATTAAAGATGTAGAATTATTCATCACCAACATAAAAAAAAATTCTACGTACTACAATATCAGTTACTAACCCTCATGAAGTTCTGTCAGTGTTTTGCTACAGCACAGCCATACTCCTCACTGCATGCTGAGCTTTTAAGTACAATAAATCACTTGTGTTTAAATAGGGCAATGCATACACGCTTTGAATTAAGTATCTACTCAAAGGCTTTACTGGATTAGGGTCTTAATTGGGAAGAGTTTAATCTTCTCAGCTCTCAAGATCAGGTCTCATTTAGTATTATTCACAATGCCTTATTTCTTGGAGATCTGAAAGAACACTTTTTTAGAATATTCTAGCCATTTTGACAGTGGAATATGGAGCACTGCGTTTCACTACAAAAAAGAAAGCCAACAAGGAATCACACACCTTTCCTCAAAACCCTTTTTCCTTAAGCTTTTTATGACAACTCTATGATCTCTATATATTAAGCAATAAGTAAAAAGAAACAGAATAGAAGCCAGAAGGACCAACTTCAACATAAAGTTAAACATTAGTACTAACATTATAAATAAGTTCTGATACTTATTCAGCCAAGTGTAACAAGTCAGTGTATTAGTTTCGTAACAAGAAAGTCTCATTCATCTGAGCTATTAACACAACCAAAGCATGAATAATTTCTACATTAAATTAATATGATGTAACACAAATTCAGAAGAATTACAGAATTAGGAAACATTAAAGAGTTAAGTTCAACCACACTTTCAGCATTACATAAAACCAACACTATTTAATAAATCTAAATTTTCAGTAAAAACAATGACTCAAGTCTTATCAAGTCTCCAAAAAATTTTAAGACATGCCATGAAGTTGAAATCAAGGTTAGAAACTTTAAATTCCAATTTAAGTTACAAAAAATAGAGTATCATTACATACCACTAATGTTGAGATCATAATCTCCTGCTGTGATCACATTAGCTACTAGTCCTTCAGCAGGCTGACTGACAGACACAACATCGTTCAAAAGTTTTCGAATGGCACCGGGCTGAGGTGGGTGAGTAATAATGTTGTTGACAGCAATCTTCAAATTTTTAATTATGTGAAGCTGATTATTGGGATCTCTCATGTGAACTAAAAAAGAAAAAAAATAGACTTTGTTGAGGAATAACACAGAGTTAAATTGGTATTTCTCTAACAGATGTTTCTTTTTCTTTCAACACTAGTGTCTTTTCTAAACCTCACCATCATCAATTTTAGGTCACTTGGGTAAAAGGAACAGAGGCAAGAATGAAAAATTACTTCATGTTCAACAGTAGGGTCATCTAGGCAGACTAATGAAAATGTAATGTAGGATCTTCACTCATAAGAATATCCACTCAAAGAGACAAAGCGCTCAAAATGAATGTCCAACCCTGCTGCGCCCCCATACACTCTGTGGCACCTTCTCAACTGGCAGAGAAAGCCCATAGTAACCACATATGGATTTCATATAACATCTCATGTTCCAAGGAGTCACCAGTTTCCAAGAAAAACCAAGTACAAATTAACACCATTCAAGAAACTTGGTAGGGATAGCATAGCATTAGTTCATCCAAAACGAAAACATCCTTTCCTTTTCAATACTACAGTGTGATTTCTTAAAAAATACCTGAACAGACTTAAGGTAACGGTTTTAAAACTCCCCTGTCCTCCAAATGGCATCACATAGTGGATTTATCTTAAAAGAATGTTATCAAAGTTACTCTTATTGGGTGACAAATTTTCAGTTTAAACAAAGTCAATGTTAGTAACACCCACATTCCTGATTCACTTTGAAATGCTTGTTTAAAGAACAGAAAAAGTTGTAGGAGTATCAAATATCAATTTCAGAATTACGTTGCCTGACAAGTAGTGGATTATTTCATGCAGCCTCAAAAAAAAAAAAAATCCCAACAATGCAGTGAAAGTGTCCCGGGGTTTATGGCAGAACTACAAGCAGCTGGAAGCACACAACGTGTTGATGTGGACAGGTTGCTGTTTTAGAAAAAGTAAACAGTTACCAATGAAAACAATATTCAATAAAAGAAACAGATTCACTACCAAAATGAACCTTTAAAAGGCTGATACCAGCCTAGCACACGGTAACTTAGGCTATTTTGGCTTTGTGTTACTTATCCAAAAAAATACTTTTCTCCTGTTAAAACAAATTTCTCCAAGAAAATGATGAGGCAGAAAACATCAAGAGTCCCAAGCCCATGCAAATGGGTCAATACCAACCTGAAAGGACAAGGCAGCAGCAAAGTCCATCAGGATGACTAATGAACAACAGTATTTATCTGAAACTTAAAGTTGAAATTCCACACAACTGAGACAGCTATACATAGGGTGCCTTTATTTTCTGTATGTTTTTTAAAAAATGCATCTCAAGCAAATTTCACTTCTCTCTTTGAGCATGTGATTGCTTTTATTCCCGAAGTCCCTGCTTGTTTTGACAGCTTTGTTCATAAAAGTATCAGTCTCCTGAAAAGCAAATACTAAGAATTACAAGAAAAGTAAGGTGGTTTTTTTTTTTTGGTTTTTTTTTTTTTTTTTTTTTTTTTTTTTTACACACACACACACACACACACACACACACACACACACACTTGTCTACTGGCCTGCCTTTCTGCTTCAGGTAGAAGCTGAAGATTCCGTGATCTTTTCACTAAAATTTCTGTAATCTGTTTTGTATGTTATAAAGTTATATTCTACCACAAGTAATAATTTGAGCTTCACACAACTGGTAAATCCAGAGCTCCCTTTGTAGAAACTTTGTGAAACTTGCTCCCTCAAGCCATCTGTTCCTAAAAAAGGATTCATGACATTTTCAACAGAGACTGCAATTCTGGGTCTGGTCTGCTTTGTCCTGTCATTTCCCCTATAGCAAACCACAAGCAGCGCCAAGCCAGCCAGACTGTAAGTGCAGGCAGGACACCTTGAGTATGGCTACCACACACCTCACAGTACAGTTCTCAACCCCTCCACATTTTATTTTCACTAATCACTGCATAGCATATAAAGAACAGCACAGAAGAAAATTATTATTATTCTCATCTCACAAGTAACCACAAAAATTCACACTGTGAAGGTCTGAAACTGAGCTTTCGGTCCCCTCCAGCCTGGAGGGCAACTCCACACCTTTTCCACCAGCCTCTTCAGAAGCAACAACCACGCAGCCCAAGCCAGAGCACACTAGATGTGTTCACACTCCGTCCTGGCTCTTAAAGCAGATTTCTATCGCACTTCAGGACTGGACTGGTGTTAGTTCTACCCTCCTCAATCATGCATTCACTCCCCACCTTTAGCCAGTGCTGAAGCTCGTGGGAAAACATGGTGAAGCAGTTTAGAGAACTGATCCTGCCCAAAACGATCTAAAAATCTGTAGGTTTTTCAGCTGCAAGTTTCAGGCTAAACTGGTTCATAAGGCTGTTCGTAAGGTTCAGTT
>NW_010407199.1:0-1406 GCF_000710305.1 Buceros rhinoceros silvestris | reverse complement strand
TGATCATCCTGACAGATGTGTCTCAGAACACCAGCAGCATTGAGTTTTCTTGTAAATGTCACAGCAAAGGAGAGCTTTGATGAAGTCGATGAGGCGGTTTGGCAGACGTTAGAGAGGAATTCCTACCGGGCAAGAAAGGGTCGGGAAGGGAGAAAATGCCATTCAATATCAAAGATGTTTTCTGCTGACTGGCCCAGGAGACCATCCTCCTAGGTAGAAATCAGCATTTGAAGAGTGAAGAGCAGATAGAGGGTACTTTAAGACATTGGATAAGCCTTGAAAGTTAGAGCGCTCTCGTGTGATGAGATGACAAAGTGGGGAGCCTTGAGGAGCTGAAGTGGGATAGAAGACATCCAGGAGACCATCCTCCTAGGTAGAAATCAGCATTTGAAGAGTGAAGAGCAGATAGAGGGTACTTTAAGATATTGGATAAGCCTTGAAAGTTAGAGTGCTCTTGTGTGATGAGATGACAAAGTGGGGAGCCTTGAGGAGCTGAAGTGGGATAGAAGACATGACCTGTGTGGTGGTGTACTCCTTAGTCAGGAGACGTCAGGTTTCTTAGGGAAAGGTAGTTGTGTTGGCTGTGATGTGGGAAGGTAAGAGTTTTGATGACAACTGCAGATTTTGATGCTGGATGAAAGAGATGTCCTGAGAGAGGTGTCCTGAGACTTAGTTTGGAACATAAGGAGACCAGTCTGGAGTAGAGGGGAGAGTCTGTGTGGAAGAGGGCTGGACATGTGTTTCTGGTGGAGGTGAAGGGGAGGAGGAGAAAGATGGGACTGTGGCTGGAGCCACAGCACCGATGAGGAGGGAGGCTTGAAGCTGAACTGTGGGGTGAAGAGACAGGAAGGGGGGAGACAAGAGATAGTGGCTCCTTAGCTGAAGGTCAGAATCCACACTTCCCTCTGCTTGGCTTCGGGCAGTTTGGGGGAGCCAAAGCCAAGCAGAGGGAAGTGTGGATTCTGCCCTTCAGCTAAGGAGCCACTAAGTTTTTCAGTAAAATCATGTGTAAATAATATAGTTTCCAAATCCAGACAGGATTCTCTGCAGATAAACTGGTGCAGGTAGTGAAAAGGTTTTGGGTGTGACATCATCCTGAGATGCATCAAAGTATAACCAGCAGGTCAATGAGGTGACTGCCCCGCTGTGTTCAGCGTTGGTGCAGCCCCACCTTGAGTAGCGGGCACAGTTCTGGGCCCACGATTTAAGAAGGATGTGAAGCTCCTTGAATGTGTCCAGAGGAGGGCAAAGTTGGTGAAATGACTGGAAGGAATGTCCTGTGAGGAGTATCTAAGGACTCTGGATTTGTCTAATTCGGAGAAAAAGAGACTGAGTGGTGACCTCATGGCTTTCTACAGCTTCCTGAGGAGCAGGAGTGGAGAGGGAGGTGCTGAGCATTTTCTTCT
>NW_010407198.1:532-814 GCF_000710305.1 Buceros rhinoceros silvestris | reverse complement strand
TGGCCATCCAGCCAGTTTTTTATCTAGTGAACAGTACTCACATCCAAGCCACAAGCAACCAGTTTCTGTGGGAAAATGTTGTGGGAAATAGTGTCAAAAGCTTTACTAAAGTCCAGGTAGACAACGTCCACAGCCCTCTCCTCATCCCCTCAGTGAGTCACCCTGTCACAGAAGGAGATCAAGTTAGTCAAGCAGAACCTGCTTCTCATAAACCCATTCTGACTGGGCCTGGTTGTCCTGTACGTGCCACATGATGGCACTCCAGACGATCTGTTTTCATAC
>NW_010407198.1:0-342 GCF_000710305.1 Buceros rhinoceros silvestris | reverse complement strand
ATGGCTGGGTGAGCCCTTCCGCCAGCTCCCTCAGTACCATTGAGGGGATCCTATCCAGTCCCATAGCATGTGTGTCTAAGTGGTGTAGCAGGTAACCAACCATTTCCTCTTGGATTACGGGAGCTTCATTCTGCTTTCCTGCTTCCAGCTCAGGAGGTTGGGTACCTGGAGAAAAAATGGTCTTACTATTAAAGGCTGAGGCAAAGAAGTTAAGTACCTCAGATTTTTCCTCAGTCTTTGTCACAATATTTTCAGACAGGCATCCCAGGATGAAGATTTTAAAACTGAACAGAAACCCAGGGGAGATTTGGTTATAAAGGTGGCAGTAGGTGTTGATCTCCC
>NW_010407197.1:524-883 GCF_000710305.1 Buceros rhinoceros silvestris | reverse complement strand
ACTATCCCACTGATGGTAGCAGTGGTGGCCCAAGTGCTGCTCAGTACTATCCCACTGATGGTAGCAGTGGTGGCCCAAGTGCTGCTCAGTGAGGGGCACCACGAGGAACTGGCTGCGTGCAGGACTTTGTCCCACCAAGGACAGTTGGGTCTGACCATGGAGCCCAGCTCCTACCCACCATCTTCTTCAGCCCAGACAGCGCCAATCTGGCTGAGAGGCCACCACAAGACCCCATGTCCAGGGCCTTGCAAAAGGCCAGGTCCAAAATCTGCCCTTCTTTCCTCTACCCATTCCCTTTCATCAATCCCTTCCTTGTCCTTCCAGGGCCTGGAGATGGCTGCTGAAGGACATGCCCCAGA
>NW_010407197.1:0-277 GCF_000710305.1 Buceros rhinoceros silvestris | reverse complement strand
GGGTGGGTCCCTGGAGCCGAACTCACAGTGTCAGGGGTCTGTGAGGTGTCCACTGCTCACCTGGCCTCGTGCCCTTCTCACACCCCCAAGGGTGTTCAGAGACACGAGTCCTTCCCTTGTGGAAACACTGGCCGGGCACTGCAGCAGGAGGGGAGTCTCTCTGGACTCCTGCAGCCACTCCCAGGTGTCTCCTCAGCCCTGTGCTGGATCGCTCTGCTCTGCCCTCAGCTGAGATGCTCCACGGCATGAGGAATGGACACAGGGACCTTGGTTCAAG
>NW_010407196.1:0-759 GCF_000710305.1 Buceros rhinoceros silvestris | reverse complement strand
CAGCAGGGAAAAGAGGACTCTTGGAACACCACTCAGATTTTCATAGGCTCTTGGAAAATGGGCTGCCCTGAAATGTTAGTCTCTCCAGAGCATAAAGGCACATTTGTAGGTGATGAAACCATTTAGGCAAGAGCAAGTTGCTAAGAAAAAGCAAATGTCTGTCTCTTCCACTGCTGGTAAAACCTGGCTGATGGATTCTCTCCTCGGGGTCTGTAAAGATAAGGTACTTTAAAAGACAGAGAACAAAACGGAGAGAGGTCCTCTGTGATGGGTTGGCACAGCTCTCCTTTTGAGGAGAGCTCATTTTTGAGGAACATCCTGTAGCAGGGAATACCATAGCATAACTGTGCACCACCAAAAGAAAAACATTCCTGAAAGCAAAGCTTTCCCTCGTTATGAACTTGTTGCTTCCTTGTTTTATTTGTGTGATGGGTTGGCACAGCTCTCCTTTTCAGGAGAGCTTGCTTTAAACTAACCTATAGCTTTTGTATTCCCTGCCACGTGACGTTAAGCAGCATCCTCATTGGTTAAAGGTTTTCGCGGGTCTGTTTGACTTTCACGCCGCTTTCGCTTTAAAAGTCACGCGACTGCACTGCGAGTTTCAGTTTTTACGCACAGCCGAGCTGCGAGAAGTGGTCTTTAGGAGACCTCTCTCTGCCCCGGACTCACCGCCGCAGAGCCGCGCCACCCCGGAGCACCGCAGCGCGCCGTGAGAGACCGGCGGAGCACTGCCGAGCCCCGTTTGCCCTGGAGCCGCGC
>NW_010407195.1:1095-1296 GCF_000710305.1 Buceros rhinoceros silvestris | reverse complement strand
CGCAGGTGCATTTGCCCGTCTTCTGGTCACACTTGCCGTGCTTGCAGAGGCAGACGTTCTCACACTTGGGACCCCAGCGGTTGGGGTTGCAGGTGCACTGGCCCGTCACGTCCTCGCACTGCCCGTTGGGGTGGAAGCTGCACCTCTCCTTGCAGTCGGGACCCCAGAACTGCCGGGGACCCTCTGCGGAAACACGCACAA
>NW_010407195.1:442-818 GCF_000710305.1 Buceros rhinoceros silvestris | reverse complement strand
CCTGGGGACAAAGCCAGGGGACAGGCAAAGGCAGAGCACCTGTAGCCCCATCCCTGAGGCTCTGCTCTGGAATGTCACCCCAGGATGAGCCACTAGCCCAGGGCCACCCCGGTTGGACCCCGCTAAGGACGCGCGGGCGTCTGCTGGTACTCACTGGTGTTCTGCTGGTACTCACGGGTGTCGCAGTGGGCGCCGAAGTAGCCGTGGCGGCAGCGGCACTCGCCGGGCCTGACGCACACCTCGTTCTCCTTGCAGGTGAAGTTCCCCTCGCACATGGCTGGACAGACGGACAGACAGCAGCCATAAGCCTGAGCGCCCCCGGGCTCGTCCCTGCTCCCCCAAACCACCCCCAGCCATGCAGCGCAGGGGAAGGGCT
>NW_010407195.1:0-203 GCF_000710305.1 Buceros rhinoceros silvestris | reverse complement strand
AGAAAATCCCCCCAGTCTCCTGCCACCCTGACCAGCTCCAACCCTGCCACCACCCTCCTGCCTCCCAGCTCAGCCCTGTCTCTGTCACCAGCATCCTGCCACCAGCCTGCTGCCACCCAGCTTGGCCCCGTCCCTGTCACCGGCGTCCTGCCACCCAGCTCAACAGCATCACCACCACCAGCATCCTGCCACCCAGCTCGGCC
>NW_010407194.1:3614-3844 GCF_000710305.1 Buceros rhinoceros silvestris | reverse complement strand
CAAAAAAACCCCTAACCCCCCTAAAATCGCCGCCAGACAAGGGCCAAGGGGTGCGGGGGTCGGGGGGCTCTCTACAGGTGGGTGTCCCCCCCGGGTCTTGGCACACACACCCACCCCCCCGCCATGAGTGTTTAAATTTCGGCCCGTTTTTGTTTACTTGTTTTGTATACTGCCACCAAGTGACAGAAACTTGCAATTTTTTACAATTTGGTGCGGTTTTTTTCCTCCTC
>NW_010407194.1:2297-3423 GCF_000710305.1 Buceros rhinoceros silvestris | reverse complement strand
AGACGACCCCCTTCTTCTCGTCTGGGAGAGGGTGCAAAGCCCCGCAAAACTTCTTCTGCCATAAAAGAAAATTATAATCACTTTGTAAAGAAGTTTTAGTACCCTTAACATCGAGGCGTGTGCGTGTCCCCCCGCTCCAGCCCCAGACTTCCCCAAGTTGCCCGAAGCCGTTCGAAACTCCTCGCTTGCACTTTCTGCTCGTTCCAGGCGGTTCGGGGGGCTCGGGTTTTTTTTGGGTGGGTTTTAAAAATTTTTATTCCTTTCGTTCCGTGTTACCGGCGTTTAAATCATCCCAATGTACGTGAACTCATAAAAATAGATAAGGCATGTCAACCCAGGAACGGTATTTTCCCCCTGAAAATATGAGTGTATTTAAGCAAATCCTGAAATATTAAATTGTTGCTCGATTAAAGACGATGTAAACGTATAAATTCAACAAAGCGCTCAAGAGGTTGTCTCCAAATATATAGTTTAATTCTGCCTAAGTGATCGCCTCTAAAAAAAAACATCATTAAGGCAACTATTATTGTTTCCTGAATTATTTTTTTTTTCGAGCCACCTATGATTAAATTTCTGCCTTCGTATCTGCGACGAATAAAGGATAAAACTGCCTATAGTTAATGACAACAATTTTTCACCCCTGAGTTATTCTTGCAGAACGCAATAACATCCCACTCCTTTTTATTTTTAATCTTCACACCCAGCAGAAGCAATCGCACCCTCCGCAGCCGGGTGCGTCCAGAAACGCGCAGAGACACGCACACGCGTGTGCGGCAAAATGTCGCCTTTTCCCATTTTACGCCCTAAAGTCTTGTCCGTGACGGGCGTGACGTCATGAGCGCCCACCGTCGTTTTGTCACCTCTTATAATCTTAGGGATTTTAGGGGATGTTTCCGCTCCATCATGTAAAGAGACACAAATTTTAAATATATATGTATAATATTAATTAAAAGCTGGAGGGAGATTTCTTTCTTTTTTTTTTTTTCCCCGAAAAGTTGCTACCTGCTACCTGAGCAGGTTTTACCCCGGTTTGGAGGCAAAAAAGGTTTTTTCCTAGATCCTGATGAATTAAAAATCCCCGTTTATCCTCAGTTTTAGCCCAGGAACCATCAGGAATGTTGCGGCA
>NW_010407194.1:832-2166 GCF_000710305.1 Buceros rhinoceros silvestris | reverse complement strand
CAGCCGCCAGTCCCCTCCCTACAAACAAAGCACCACTCTGCGATTTTACATCCCTTAAAATATTAGGGATTTTTTTTTCCCTCTCTTTTTTGGGGGATTCCCCTTTCCAGCGCCGGTGAGATTTATTCCGAACCGCATTTAACCAGCAAATTCGATTTAATTAGGGCGATGTGGCCGGGAAGGGGGGACTTCTCCCCCTGTTTTTTTTTCGCTGCTGTGAACTTTTTTTTTTTTTCTTTTGCAACGTGGTTACTTGGTAATTTAAGACCCAGCGAAGTCCCGTTTCCGCGGGGAGATTTCGGTGCTGCCGCCTTTTGTTGGGCTGAGATTCGCCAATAAATCTGGGAAGGAGAAAAATAATGAAATAAATCACATCTCTTCCCCCCCCCTCTATTAAAAAGAATATTTGAGAATTCAAAACCTCCTCCCTTCGCGTGGAAAAAAAAAACCCTAAATAAACGCCTGAAAGTGTCAGAAAGCACTTTGCAGCCTCAGCAGAGGGAAATTTCAGAAGTAGGAACAGATTAATTTCTCCTCCTCGCACACCTCCCGGTTTCCTGGATCGCAGACATGTGTTTTGACAATTGCCAGAATTCTCTTTCTTTTTTTTTTACCTTCCAACCCCTGCAAACGCGTGCAGCGACTGATAGGGTTTGCAAGCGAGAAAAACCTCTTCTATTTTTTCCTCCCTCTTTATTATTATAAATCTTTTTTTCGCGCTGAGCGTTGTAACTTGAAGGGAGTCGCCCTGAACTTTTCGTGCACTTTTCTCAACCAACTCTGAGAATAAAATCAAGGCACCAAGAACACGTTTAAGGCCATTTCCCTCCAGCACGCTACAAAGAAAAAAAATCAATAGGAAAAAGCAAAGAAATGACTCGTCTGGGCAACTCTACAGGGTGGTAAATACTCGGCTTTATCCACCTAGGGCGGAAAAAAAGGGGTTGGCAGAGGCTTGCGTTTGAAAAAATCGCCGAAACGGCACTGGTTGGGGGGTTTTCAGCCCCTCTTCTGGGAGAGATCTGGGGGGGAAATGGATGTTTTCGCTAATTACGGCTTCGTGCATCTCGGTGCAGAAAATGCCTTTTAATTAGTAAATAAAGCTCCCAAACAGGCCACCCTCTCCCCAACGCGGTGGCTGCAGCGTCGGAATAAAACTTTCCCCACTCGATGAAGCTCTGAATGGAAACGTTCAGGGCGAGGCGAGATTTCAACTGCTTTTTTTTAATTTTTTTTTTTTTAATTAAAAGCTGCCCAGATTCTGACACCGAGGTTGTAATTACAGAGAATAGAGACGGCCCCACAACAATGCGAGACATCTCAGGCCGGGGAGG
>NW_010407194.1:551-759 GCF_000710305.1 Buceros rhinoceros silvestris | reverse complement strand
ATTGCTTCTCGGGGTGGGGGGGGGGTGGGGAGGTAAATAAACCCCCCCATAAACCCCCGAGAGTTTGTTGTTGTCATCCTGTTGCCCCCTTTCTTTGGAGGAGGGTGTTAGCCGTGGTTTTCTATTTTTAAAGGGTTATTTGCAGGAAAAAAAGCAATATTTGATCGAGGAAAAGCCCGTTGTAAAGAGCAGGAATAAATTCCCAGCG
>NW_010407194.1:0-341 GCF_000710305.1 Buceros rhinoceros silvestris | reverse complement strand
AAAAAAAAAAAAAAAAAAAAAGAGGGAGTGGGGGGGGGTGGGGGCAGAGATGCTAGATACAAGGTGAAATCAGTTTAAATAAAAAGGCTTTTAATGGCATCGCTTGTATTTACCTCTAAGAGCTTCGAGTATTTAATCAGGCGGGAGCGCGCAGCCCCATGGCCAGATGTCAGCGGCGGGCGCGCGCGTGCCTCGCACACGCGGAGGTGCGGGCACTTGGTGGGGGACACTGAGGGTGCCCCCCTTAGCGAGTCCCAAAAGAGGCAGTTTTACGGCACTTTCCGGGGAAACCCCCTCACCCTGCTGCAATCAGTTCGGTTTTTTTTTTTGAGGGGGGGGTG
>NW_010407193.1:5694-7576 GCF_000710305.1 Buceros rhinoceros silvestris | reverse complement strand
GACACGGGCTGCCCCGACGAAAGCGGGGGCTGTTTGGCCCCGGGGATGGGTCACCCCCCGCAGCCCTGGGTGTCCCCGGGGGGATCGGGGTGCACCGGCCCCGGAGAGAGTGTCAGAGGGAAGGCAAAGCCCAGACTCTGTGCCCCGCGGCGTCCGGCTTGGACAGGGCTGTCCATAGCCCTTCCCGCGATGCTCGGGCACACAGGAGCTCGTATACGGCTGATGGGAAATTAGTTAATTATGGGAAGTAATTGGGGATGGACAGAGGGACGGGCTTACTGCTGCCCCAGCAAAAATAATAGCGACCTCCCAGCACGCATCCTCTGACCCCGCTGATCTTTAGATTCATTGCGGATGTGTTTGCCCTTTGCCCCGCTGTGTTGCTGGTCCTTCCCTGGCCCCTGGGCTGGTTTGGCCCCGGATAGCACCAGCAAAGGCAGGTGGCAATTTCAGGCCTCGCGGGGTCACGGTGCTCGACCGCGCTGGGTAGGAGACGGAGCTGGTTGGGTTTGGGGAGCAACACGAGAAAACCGGCAATTCCAGTTCCCTCTGGACGCGTCTCCTTCAGTCGTCCCGCTGGGCACTGCTGGTAAATAATCGCGGCGGCAGCGCTGCCTCGTGTACGAAAGGGCAGCCAGTGCTGGCTGGGCTGGAGCGTGTCCCCTCTCCCCCCTGCCCTTCCATGGCATTTGGGGCTTTTTGGTGGGATTTGGGCCCCACGAGTGTGTGACTTCGCTCGCAGTCGCAGGGATGCTGTGGGCAGAGCTACGTACCGGGCAAGCGGGCGGTTGCTCTCTGTTGATGCTAAACCCTGGGCTTGCTGGCTGGTGGTCACAGTCACCACCCAGAACTGACCTTTTTCTTCAGCAACTGCTGAAAAACTGTCGGAAAGAAGCTTTAGCCTAATGTGGTTTCCCATAGCAGAGCTTTGGATGCAAGAGCAAAACCCTTCCAATGTCAGTACGTGGGTATTGATCTGCCTTTTACGTCTAATTATAGCAGATGCAGGGACGGCCGCCGGTTGCCTTTGTATTGTGGGGACACCAGTGACACATCCCCTCCATGTGCCTTCGCTGGCCAAGGATTTCACACCACCCTGGAGAATGACGCTGCTGAAACCGAGCGCCCCATCTCCTTTCCCCCTGCAAAAGCCAGGGTCCGGACAGGGGCTGCTGGCCCTGGTGTGATCCTGGCTGCTAGCCGGGTGATGTGAAGGCCACCTGCTTCCCCTGAGAATGCTTTTTGAGGTGCTGTGTGGGGGTGATGCAGATGCCTCCCTCAGAGTGGCCACGTGTGGGAGGTGAGAAGCTGCCGTCTGCAGCAGGCACTCACTCTGTAGCCTGGCAGGAGGCAAAACTTGCCCTTTTCTGTGGCCAGTTTTTGCTTTTCTTAAACAAGAAGGTTGAAAATCCAAGGAGCTCTGGAGCCGCCGGAATGCAGCGTGCGTGACTGCCGAGTGGTGCTTTTCTGGTCTAATTTAGGAGAGAGAAGCGTTAGGAAGGGAACTCTGGAGCAGCCGTTCCCAGTTCAGCTGATCCAGCAGCCCTCGCGCCACCTTGCTGGGGAGGTTACCAGCTTGATATCTGGCTGCCAAAAAAAATCTCCCTGCCGTGGCATCGTGCCGGGACCCGGCATCCACCTGCCAGGTGAGGATTGTGGCCCCGCGGGATGCCGGGGCTTGGGGAGCCGTGGGCGGGGAGGCTCCCGCTGTAATTAAAAGCAGCCTGAAAAGAAAGGGTGGATGTAACCTGCGCTCCTTCATTTGGGCTCTTTGATCCTGACTTTAGTCACTGGCTTGGTACGTGAGGGCTGTGAGTAAGGCGTTGGGGCTGCACCCATGTGGGATCCCACGGCCAGGCAGGATTTGGGGTCGGACCCCCCT
>NW_010407193.1:5229-5636 GCF_000710305.1 Buceros rhinoceros silvestris | reverse complement strand
CGTCGCTCGGGTGGGACCCCACGGCCAGGCAGGATTTGGGGTCGGGCCCCCCTGCTGGCAGGGCTGGGGCTGCCCCGCTCCCCGGCGGTGATGGGGAACCATCTGCAGATGGCAGAAAGCTTTTGGCCAGGCTGCTTGCGTGCCTGCAGGGACAACCAGGACCTGCTCGTCTCCAGACATGCCAGTGATGTCCCAGGAGGCCGAGTTGAGGGTTAATCGCCCTGTTTTGGAGCTGTCCTCCGTGGTCCAGCTTAGCCACGTAGCTGGCAGGGTCATCCTGAAGGCACATGTGTCCCAGCTGCAGCATCTCCCCGTGTCCATCCCTGGTCCCACCACCCCCTTTTCGTGGTCCTGCTGGCCAGCCCGGGGTTTGGAGCCAGCAAAAGGGCACCTGAGCCATCAGCCCC
>NW_010407193.1:0-5045 GCF_000710305.1 Buceros rhinoceros silvestris | reverse complement strand
TTATTTGGGACTATGCTGGATGCGCTGTCTCCGTTGTGGCGTGCTGGGGGCTGCCCCTGGACGGGTCCACTCCTCTGTGCTGGCCATGAAATGGCTCAGTTGAAACCTCTGTGCTGAATCACCAGGGATGAAACCAGTCTTTCCGGCACCTCCCAGGCTGAATTTTGGCTGCTTGGGCTGGAAATGAAATTATGGGCAATAAACAGAATAAAACCACCAGCACCGATGGGAATTACAGCCTGGTTTTGGGACAGGCCAGCTGGGTCCCCACCCTATCCCTGTCCTGCTGGGCAGTGCCAGGCGGCCGAGCCCCTGGTCCCCCGGGGACAGCTCCAGGCTTTGTGGTGCCTGTGGAGGTGCTGGGCACTGCGGGAGAGGCGGGGGAGCGGGGGGGCACCCTATCCCTGTCCTGCTGGGCAGTGCCAGGCGGCCGAGCCCCTGGTCCCCCGGGGACAGCTCCAGGCTTTGTGGTGCCTGTGGAGGTGCTGGGCACTGCGGGAGAGGCGGCTGCGCTGCGAGTGCCTGTTCCTGGGCAGTCCAGGCTCGTTAACCTTCGGGGATAAGAGGATTACAGCAAGTCACCGGCTTAACGCTGCTCCTGCTGTACGGCCCCGCATGGTGGGGTGGCACCGGGGCTTCCCCCGGGGGCAAAGGCAAAACCAGCCCCTTTTCCCAGCGGCTGGGCTCAGCGTTTTGGGACAGGCTCACTTCTTGGGATGCATTCACGGTGGTTTTACTGCTGTCATGTCCAGCTCACGGGCACAGCCATTTTGGGCTCATTTGGGGTGGATTTGGTGCTTGAACACCGTTGACATCGCCCCCCCCTTTGGCACGGCATCAGGTTCCTCCTGCACAAGTCAGGAGCACTCTATAACTTGGCATCGGGTTCCTCCTCCCACGGGAAAGCGCCGCAATTCGGAGGCGTCCCCTGTTCAAGCAGCCGCGGCGAAGCCGTTGCTTTCCCCGCGAGGGGAGGTAAGGTGTTCATAAGGTTTTGATAGGGTTTTTATAAGGTTTTTATCGGGTTTCACAGCTCGTAGGGCTGCAGGGAGGGACCAGGTTTCTCTTCCGGCATGAGCACCGGCGGCGGGGCGGCTTCCTGCCTTCCCAGCTGGGACCTTTTCCTCTGCTGGTGACCGAGGGCCCGTGGACGCTGGCACAGCCCACGCGCTTGTGCGAGGGCAAAGCAGCTCCCGCGAGTCTGCAGGGACCTGCGGAGCAGGAGAAAGATCCTCATCCATCCCAGCAGCTTGGCTTTGCAGCCCATCATCACGTGGGAGACAAAACCGACCCCTGTCTGGGGTCGTCTTTTGGAATAAACTCAGAATTTAAAGTGTGCTGTGATCAAACACGTTAAACCGGAGATAATCCTCCTCTGGCAGTCGCATTCCTCTGGCTGTTTGCTCTGTCAAAATCAGCGTTGTGGCCAACGCTCCCTCCTGGCTTGGGCGCTGCGTTTGCACGCAACGACGTCACCAAAACAAACCCACCACCCCCTGGTTCAAAGGCTCCGTGTGCGCAGACAAACAGCGCCGGACTCTGGCGTCTTGCTGCCGTGCTTTAACGCTCCCCGGGCACGGCTGCGAGAGTGGAAAAATGTGTTTCCCAGGACGGGGACAGAAGGAGCATCAGCGGGTCAGTAGTGGCCTCTCTCGCACCGTTGGGGATGGGGGTTTTTAACAGGCTGCATTGTCTGTGGAGAAAAAAAACTATTTCAATGTGTCACAAACAGCTTTGAGGTGACAAATGCGCTACAAAATTCAGGGTATTCCCCAAAAGCGCCAGCGCTTGGAAAAATGTGTTTCCCAGGACGGGGACAGAAGGAGCATCAGCGGGTCAGTAGTGGCCTCTCTCGCACCGTTGGGGATGGGGGTTTTTAACAGGCTGCATTGTCTGTGGAGAAAAAAAACTATTTCAATGTGTCACAAACAGCTTTGAGGTGACAAATGCGCTACAAAATTCAGGGTATTCCCCAAAAGCGCCAGCGCTTCCCTTTGTCAGGGGGGACGGAGTAGCCAGGAGGGTCACGCCGTGACTGACAGCCGCTCTCTCCTTCTCTCACAGGCTGTCAGCATCAGCAAAGCCATCAACACACAAGAAGCACCGGTGAAGGAGAAACACGCCCGCCGTATCCTTTCCCTCGGCTCGCCGGGAGGGTGCGGAGGGGATCCAGGAGGGCTTCTGCCCCACCGGGCTGGAGCCGCGGGAGGTTTGGGAGGCAGGAGACTCCCACAGAGCTCGGCTGGGGGATGGAATCGTGTAGGTTTGTCCACTGGTGAAAATGCAAATGAGCGGTGCAACAAACTGGCGTTTGTTTGGCTGTAAAATGCAGAGTGCCCTGCAGCAGGGGAGGGCGTGCCAGGAAAAAATAAACAGGGGTTTTATTGCGGCATCGCAGCATCGCGCGATGAAAAAAGTAAACGGGGGTTACGCAGCATCGCGCCCGTGATCTCTGTGCCTGTGGTGCACTGGGTGCGTGTCCCAGTTGAGCAGCAACAGTCCCCAGCCCTGCCTGTCCCCTGCTCCTGCATGTGCCCGGTTGGCCTTGACCGCGGGGAAGGGATCATCCTGGGGACGCACCATGAGAAGGGAGCGTTCACCTTCTGGTCCTACGCCATCGGGCTGCCCCTGCCCAGCAGCGCCATCCTCAGCTGGAAGTTCTGCCATGTCTTGCACAAGGTTCTGCGCGACGGTCACCCCAACGTGAGTGTCCCCTCTGGAACATCCCTCATGTGTTGCCGGTGGGGGGCAAGCTTTTGGCTCTTGCCGACGTCCCTCTGTGCAGAGGTTTCCTTGCCTGCCCCAGCCACCTTTCCAAGGCCATGTGGAGCACTCTGTTATCTGGCATGTTTGAAACCTCTCCATGCAAACCCCCTCCGGTTGCTGTTGAGGGGCTTGAACGTCTTCTCCCAAAGCTGGAGTAACATAAGGCGCCATATCCATCCTCTTTCCCCAGACAGGCAGCTGGGCGCTCGTCCAGCGCTGTGCCAGCTCCACCGTGCCACATTCCTCCTGATTTTGTCCCCAGGTCCTCCAGGACTGTCAGAGGTACCGCAGCAACATCCGAGAAACAGGAGACCTGTGGGTGAGTGGAGCAAAGCGGAGGTTCGTGCCTTCTGGGAAACGCCATGTGCACAGGGCGGGCAAAGCACCCCCCGAAATGACCTGTCGCCTCTGACCCCGCTGGGTGATGGTTCCACATGTGGTGAAGGGCAAGAAAGAGCCCCAGGGCTGGTGCAGGTTCACCAGCTGGCGCAGGCTCTGCTGGATGCAGTCGCGTTGCTCCGGCTTCATCATGTTTCCCCTTGTCTCTCTTCAGGGCCATTTGCACGACAGGTAACATGTGGTGAAGGTCAAGAAAGAGCCCCAGGGCTGGTGCAGGTTCACCAGCTGGCGCAGGCTCTGCTGGATCCAGTCGTGTTGCTCCGGCTTCGTCATGTTTCCCCTTGTCTCTCTTCAGGGCCATTTGCACGACAGGTACGGGCAGCTGGTGAGCATCTACACGCGACTCCTCCTCATCAAGATCTCCTTCCACATCAAGGTGAGGCTCTCTGCTGCCTCCACAACCTGTCGTGCCAGGGGACGGGGCTTCACTGGGGGATGTGCCGCACCAGCAAAAATATTAGCAGCAACTGCTGAGATTTTTTTTTCCTTTTACAAAGCATCCTGAGTTCCCTCCGGGCCTTGAAGTGTCGGACGAGGTGCTGGAAAAGACGGCAGGGACGGACGTGAACAACATGTGAGTGTCCTGGTGGAGCACGCCCTGTGGTCACTGGCTCCGTACCGTCCGGCTGGCAGCATCCTGCTCATGGAGCGGCTCCTGGTCAGGGCAGCCCTCGGTGGTTTATAAGTTGGTCAGATGGTGCCTGACTCCTCCTGCACCTGTAGAGTGGTGAGGAGTGTAACTGCAGGGAGCAAAGCCACCAAATTCTTGTTGATCTGAGCATATGCTGGTGTGGAGACCCGCAGCCAACATGAACAGCCCGAGCAAGGATGTCTGCGCCACCGTCTGATGGGGTTTTGGTTTTTCTTGGCAGCTTCCAGCTGACGGTTGAGCTGTTTGACTACCTGGATTGGGAGCTGAAGCTGTCAGAGTCAGGTGAGGAGGCGGCAGGTCCCTCCCGCTCACCCTGGGGCTCTTGAGCAATAGTTTCACTCTTGGGAATGGAGTTCCGGCTCAGCTCAGGAGGCTGAGGTCAGAGGCTCAGGTCCTTCTTCCTCCTCTGATGAGATTTCCGAGGTGGTTTCTCAGCTGCATTCCCCTGTTGATGCTCTGTAGAGGTGGTTGGAGGGGAATGTTTAAGGAATGTGGCTGGTTGTAGCCCACCTGAGCAGCGCAGAGTGGTGTTTGCAGAGCAGTGCTGCTCTGAAATATGCTTTTATTTCTTTTTGGTGCCACCATCCTAGTCATGTGTTACCCAAACCTTGTCTATCCCCCTGAGGCAGAGGATGGGGCTGTTCCTCTTCCCAAACACTCGTTTCCCCCCGCTGAAGTACCACCAGGCAGCGCTGGAGGCCCCTGCCCCTGCCTGCTTCTCTTGCCTCCCTCTCCAGGAATTTTTAGATGGCTTAAAACTGCGGTGGTTTCTTCCTCCGTCGGGAGTCAGGAACACGGAGCTGCCCTGGAAAGCAGGGCACAGCGGGAGAGTCCGTGCTCCCGGCTCAGCCTCCCGCTTCTCCTCCTGACCCAGTTATACAGAGAATTTATATTCATAAATACTTTAAAGCTGAGCGGGGAAGAAGCCAGGGTGGATGTGCTGGCTGGACTTCTGCCAAGGGAAGGGATCTGTTTCCAGGCCAGGGCAGGCGAGGTTGCGGTGCCGACAGCCCGGCCCCTGCTCTGGGATGCTCTCCCAGCGCCTTGCACGATTAAATAGAGCGGAGCAAAACCCCTCGTCCTCCCCGTCTGTGTCGTGCAGCAGCAGCTCCTGAGGGCAGCCGTCCTGCCTTTGCTTTGACGGGGGTTGAATCCCTCCCTTTGGGGGTCGGGCTGTCTGGGGCAGAGCTGAGCACCCCTTCCCTCTGTCACCACGGCCCCTTTGGGT
>NW_010407192.1:0-13173 GCF_000710305.1 Buceros rhinoceros silvestris | reverse complement strand
TTATGACTTTGGCTTCCCAAGTAACCACTATATGTGATGAAACTGTGTTTCCCAGGAAAGTGGCTGCAAATTTGCCGGCTGCTGGGGTGAAGCAGCACATGAATTCCTTACCTCACTTTGCTTGAGTGTGCAGCTTTGTATTACTATCTCAACTGACCATTTTTCTCATGTTAATCCTTCTGATTCTCTTCTTCATCCCACTCTGGGGGGGACTGAGTAAGCAGCTGTGTGGTGCTTACCTGGTTACCAGTGTTAGACGAAGACACCTTTGTAAGCAGCTTGACTGCTTGTCAAAATGTGGGGTGAGCAGTATAAGAGCTGTTCCATGGGCTCACTACCAAACTGCAAATGGAGTTTGAAGTTTAGAAGTGATAATGTCAAATGCTGTATGCATGGAAAGAAATCTCCTCCAGCCAGAGTACAGTTTAAGAAGGCTGCAAGACATGAGGTGGTACGTGACAGTTAACATTCATATTTTACCAACAAAAATATTCGAGTTTTAGGTAACTTGTCAAATTCTACAACATAACAGAACATAATGAAATAGGTAATAAAAGTGCTAATTAAAATTTCCCTTTCTTCAGTCTCTGTTGTTTCATTTCTTTCCCCTCAATCCCTTTATACACCAAATGCCTTTCAACAGTGTCTTAGCATAATGACAACAACTTAAATATTCATAATAGCAACTTTTGAACAAAATATATTTCAACTCACAGTAATGCACTAATTAATGATCTAGAGAGTTCTTTTTTATTAAACTATTTAAAGGTTGTCCCCATATTAAAACTTGAGGGACTAAAACAGGGAAACAGTGGAATTCATGCATTTCTGGAGATCTGTAACCATGAACCTTGTCACTTTTCTGGAACTCAGTTCTAGAGAGTGAGATATTCTGGTGAGTCCTTCATGCACGTGCAAAATTCCCATTACCTGTAGACTAGACAACTCATCCCGTTTTCATCTTTTTTTTCAGGATGATCTAGATATTCTTAATGCAAGGATGAGCAAACTTACAAGTCTGCTTTATGGGGTCAATTGCTTTCTCCTTGTAATCACCTTCGTGGCTTTAAAAATAATGAACAGAATCAAAATGTTTTGACTAACGTAGTCCAGTTGAAACAGAGCCAACGATTATTGATCATAATTAAAAGAGGAACAAAACTTCATTACAACAATTTTTTTTCTGCAGCAAAGTGATTTTCGAATAGTACTGAAAATAATATGCACGGGGTTTTTCTATAGAATTTATCTTTCCAGCTCATATAACTGACGTAAGAATCACATGTATTACAAATGCTTCATGATTTATCAGTGCTTTTAATTTATGTTTCCTTTTTATGTCAATTTCTTCACTGCTTTTAGTATTTTTCATGATAGCGTAGGCTGTTTGCCAACAGAGAACGGGGGAGTTAAAGGAAACTTTAGCTTCTGATCATTTCTGACTCTCAAAAGGGAGCTTTCATTTTCATATTATTGGGCAGATTCTACTCACAGTTAATCTCCATGAAAGTCTGAAAAACATAATTACAAACAACAAGATAAAAAAACCTCTGTTCCGAAATAAAGTCTGAGTAGCTAGAGATTTTAGTAAATTACTTCTGGATTTTGAAATGTCAGATACTGTTAACATAAAAAAATAACTAGCCTCTAAAAAATAACTAGCCTCTGGTAACAAAGACAGACTACCATTTTAAAGAAATTAACTTCAGATTTTGATTTTTAACAATTTTTCAAATTGTTAAATCAGCATAACATTTTTTCAGATTATTAAACCACAACAGTTACAGTAACAGATTAATTTGTAGTAGTACTTTCTGCACCTCAGCAAAAATTATCTACTCTAAATTACTGCAGATCATTTTCTATCTTCTCTGTAAATTTTACAAAGACCAAGTTGAGACTGAGAAATACCCAAAGACAGATTGCTGAACACTGCAAACTATGGATCAGATTTAGATTTTATTTTCACCAGGGTAATGATAGAATAGCATTACTATTTAAAAAAATAAATCCAAATACTCTAAAGCAGTCTTTGGCTTATATTCTCTGCACTTCAGGAATCTCATTATTTGCCACACATTTCTTAATCTCTTTGGTTAGATGTCTCTGTGACAAAGACGACAGAATTTACGGACAATTTTCTAATGTTAGAAAGGTTTTTATTATAAAAGGAGTCTCAAGAAGATAAACCTGAAGCATATTTTCCATAAAGAACTTTAATTACAAAAGGGAATCAATAGGAAGCTTCTGACACCACAGCTGAAAAGTAACACAACAATGTTTAACAAGGAAACATTATTTTTTGCTTTGTGTCTTGTTCATGAATGAATGAGAACAAGAAGAGTCCTGATTAGACGATGTTGCAAGTGGAAGCAAGAGGCTAATAATTGTGAGTGAAACCACAAATCTGTTTATGGAGCCTGAAGTGGAGTCATCAGTGACAATGTAAGGTGTAAGTATTGTTGTGTACAACTTGATTTAGTTTTCAGATCAATGGAAAGAAATTCTGGAACTTTCTTTTGTAAAAATCAAAATTGTGTTTGGTAAATGGTAAAACAGGGTTGTAAAATACATTCTGTTTACTTGGTGCATCTGTGAAGAGATGAAAATAATGCATGCCTAAGTACCAACACAATATACACAAAAATGTACACTCAGGTGCCTACTAAATGCAGAAGAAAACCAACTTTTTTCCCAGTACAACTGAGAAAATCCCTCATGATTCAGAATAAGATTTTGTTGCATTAATGCAATTTAGTAGTGACATTAAAATTCATAGTAAACCTCATTGCAGACATCTAACATACACTTTTGCTTTCAGTAAGAAATTGTACCTTTCCATATTTTAGATTACATGTATTTTTTTAAATTTGGGATACTACTATACATCAAGAAAAATAGCCTGAATGAATCATTTGACTTCTTAGTCCATCATGACTTCAAGTTCAACTTCATATGACACATATTTACGTAAGTTAGTATTAAAAAATTACATCAATAATAGAAGAGAGAAATTCACCTCTTACCCACTAGGCTGCAGTCTGAGTTAGTTGGATACTCTGGTTTCTCTGAAGCTGCAAAATTCTTTTACAAATAGGATGGAAAACACCTCACAAAATTTTGGCTATTGTAAAGCAGAAGTCTTACAGAGACATCTCATAATCAAACCAAGAATCAAGCTGGTAAATACTTGGGCACGTATCAGAGTACAAATGTAGAGAACATGAAATATTTTTCTTGAGTTTTAGATTTTTGTTCAGATGGCTTAGAATAATCTTAAAGAAAGTCAGATTAGATTGTTGTTTAGATGGTTTAGAATAATCTTAAAGTCAGATTACACTCACCATTTCTACAGAAACTTCTTAGAGAGGATCTTAAAAGACCTGATGGAATTTTCCAGCAACACCTCTAGAATGGACTACTGCTTCAGGACTTCATGTAAGCTTGAAAAGAGGGATCACTAACACAAAGAGACTAAGGGGTCTCTTGATTTCCTTTTAGTTCTTATTCCAGTCAAAAATTGCCCTCAGAATTCCGATTCACAAACCAGGTTTGAAACCACCAATTTTACATTTTCCTCTGACTGTAACAAAATAGCCCCCAGAGCTTTGTAGTGCTAGTTGTGAATTATATTCTGCAGTGCAGTACATATCAGAAAAGCAACATTGCCTTTGTCACCTGTGACTGATTACCCAATTCTGCCTGTGTTTGAAAGAAGTTATTTCCTGAAATTTGCTTTGCAATTCAGTTCATCTGTCTGCTCGTTAGTTTCCTTCAAGCTGCATTACTTTGCATTCTTTATCACCCAGACAACAGAAATATGGTGTTAGGAAAAGCATTCACTAGGTTGAGCCCTGCAGTATTCCCATCTAGCACAGTGCTGTCTCTCTACCTCCACCACAAGCCTTTCTGAGGCAACGGTTGCTCTGAAGTAGTGAGTACTGTATCCTGAGTCAGACTGAATGTGCACCACAGACCTCATCTCAGCCTCAGAATGAATCATTTATTCTGTCATTCCTTCAACAAACAATATCAGTCTACCAGCACCGCACCTCAGTGTACATGGCTGCCTTCAGCACCTACAGTGTGTTTTCAAGCATATGTAGCTATCAAAGGAAACTGATACTCTGTCTGTAAGTAAATGTGCATGTGTTTTACTTCTGCACCGAATCCCCAGCTCTTGTGCATTAATCACTTCAAGTATAGCGATTGTTTAATACCGTTTTACTCTTTTGGGCTTATCTTTGCACAGGATACCTAAAGGCATTATTTGTGTATTGAAAGGTTAGTTTTCTCAACATGAAACACAAAGATGAGGTCTTTGAGATTACATACCAAACCATACCACTGTTTGTACCTCTTTAGATAATGAGTTGAGGCTAAACAGCTACCAGGCGCTAACAGATGATGAAGTTAAAGGTCCAAGGATTGCCTGCACTAATGGAAGCATTAAAACATTTAGTTCAGGAGTTTTGCTAAGAGAACAACAGGGACATGGACAAATCAGAGAAATAACTCCATGCTATCATAGAGGCCTCATCACAACATAGGATGAGTTGCTCCCATCAGAAATATTAGGTTTGCTCCATTATAGGAGAGGTAATGATGGCACCTAAGTGTAGGTTGTAGACACTTAATTTGGGGAAAATTAATCCCTCATGAAACCAAAGGCTAAAACTAGTCTCGTAACAGGTTTTACTGTTGGGGATTGGACAATAACTTTTTCAGTAATGATTGAAATCTTCAATTACCTCTATTTTGAAGTCAGTGTTGCTGATAAAATGCGGCATAGAAGAAAACTGGCAGGAGATGACAGCAGGGGCCCTGAATTTACAGACATAGGGTGATAATGGTGGCTGCAGAGCTATGAACAATTTACCAGTAGCTAATCAATAGTCAAAGAAGGCACCTATGGGAGCTTTCTAAGACTGTTTTCACATGTAAAACACATTACAGATGGTAAATTTGGATATCATGTGGACTTGCACACCAGCGAAGAAAGACCAAGGTACAATCTGTTAGCAAACATAAAAATACTTTCAAACACGTCCTACAGTGAGAAGGGCTTAGGGTGGTGAGTAAACATTCCCAGACTGAAGGCCTTCACCTAAGTGGGGTGGACATGACACCAGAGAATAGGAAATCCTCTGAAAGGTTCACGTACATCTCTTTTTAAGTTCATGTTTTTAAGTTTGAAGTGCTAATATCACTGTAACCAACCTAATAATAAATATTTGATTGGACA
Organism: Buceros rhinoceros silvestris; assembly: GCF_000710305.1. NCBI lineage: Eukaryota > Metazoa > Chordata > Aves > Bucerotiformes > Bucerotidae > Buceros > Buceros rhinoceros. The sequence goes on along the minus strand of NW_010407192.1, from coordinate 7,928 downwards.
GGTAAGTCTTTAATTCTACTAACAATAAATTATGTGATTTGCCTTGGTACAAACATTTTTATTTACAAAATTTTCAGTGTAGATATCACAGCAAGCGCCAAGCGGCAGCAAGACGTGGTCACGGCTGGTGGCATGGAGCCGAGCCAAGCAGCAGCGCTGGTCAACAATGTCCCAGCACGGGCGAGAAGGGGGGTCATAGCCAGTCCAAATGGCAGGCAAAAAAGGCAGTGAGCGAAGGAGGGTCATGGCTCCCTCTGGATGGTAGGCAGGAAAGGCGTGATTTTCTGTCTCATGCCGTTTTTAGAGAAATATGGTGCCTGCCATAAGCTCCACAACCAGTGAGCTGCGCTGACAAACATGGGAAGAATACTCTAATTGGTTGTTTGACATTCCATTACAAACAAAACAGCCCTGTTTATCTTAAACTAGGACATTAATCTTACTTAATTTTTCTCACTTCCTCACAACATTTTTCATACAATTTTTAAAAGCACGTAGTAGGAATTTACTCTAAGCAACGTCCTTGTTGCTGTTGAATGTGTATTTGCAAAAGTCACCCATCAAAGTAAGTAATGTTCTATTTTAGTTCATGATTTACAGCATGGGAAAGTTTGTACTTCTTCCAGTTAGAGTAAAAAAAAAAAAAATTAAAAAATCTCGCTAGCTCTGATCAGATCAGACATGATTCATGAACTCCACTGTTATCATTCTAACCCTTACCATTAAACTCATGCCTACAATGTGAGTTCATTTGTTTTCTAAATACTTCACAAGAAGTAGTAGCAGACTGTAAAAGGGTTAAGTGTACAGAAGTTAAGATCGTTGTTAAGGGTCGAGGGACCGATATACCTCGATGTGCCTTAATGGAATCCCTCCGTCCTGTCAGGAAGGGATTTAATAGGGAAAGGAAGAAAATCACACCTCGGTCTTCTCAAACCGCGACAATCGTCCACAGTAATTTTACTTTTTGCTAGGATATACATTTATGCTGTGAGAACTGGATCTATTAGATAACAAAAAACTTAATTGCCACTGAAGCTATCTTGTGTCATCTACATACATTTATATTCACAGAAGAGCTCTTCTTTACACATCTTCTTCTGATCTTTATTAAATGTGATTTTAATCTTTAAAATCCTTGACAAATGCACCAGTAATAATTGGCCTAGCACAGAACTGCGATGAAGGAGGAAGAGAAAAATGTCTCACTGACACACAATATTTTTCAGCAGGCAATTGAATAAGAGCTCTGAGCCATGCTGAGTATGAAATCTGGAGTTAAAGTTGATTAGTCTTCAGATTGTAAAATGCCCTTATAATGTCAATAAATCAGAACAAAATTTCACACGAGAGAGCGACTAACAGTATTTTGCTGTCACTTTAAAGTGCAAAAATGTCTAAAAGCATAGCCACAAGGCTGAGATTCTAATTAGTTATGAAGGTGGTAAAATTAATGTAAATCATGTTTGCCCTTTCAAGCTAAACTATTAAAATTGGCAATGGCATTAGCATTCTCATTAAATTTTGAATAAACAAAAATCACTCGCACTCATGTAGAAACCTGACCAGGAAACAAACCAGAGTTATCAATACCAGTAAGGGAACTAGGAAAGAAAGAAATCAATGATTTTAAGGCAAATTCTTCTAGATGGAATGTTTTTTAGAGATAGTCTTGAGAAATTCACAAAGATTAACTGAAAGAAGGAAAAATATAGTAGCTGAAACTTCACAGATTTTGAAAGATTCAGAAAGGATTTCCTTCCAGACCTCAAAATATTTTACTTATCTTTACCAAAACATACAAAAGTATCTATTATAATCTGTCCAAAGCCTCCTGTGGTCTTTGCATAGACATTTACAGCAGGTATAGAATAAAGTTAGAAGTAATATTCTCCCCCCAAATTAAGCAATAATGTACTAATAGCCCTTTCTGCATTATGGTATTAAAATGCATGACATAAAACGTTTTTATTACCATCTCCTTGGAGTGCTCCATATTACTCGCGAGTAATACATACGGAGTTACATGACTTGTGTACGCTTAGAAGAGATATCCATTACTGCAGTGGAGCATTTTTGCAGTGTACTGTAGTCAATTCCATTTTGTCTTGTAATTCTGATTCACTTAATGAATTTAATCCATTTTCCTTAAACTTGTATTTTCTGTCTAAAATCAGGCTGGAGGTTCGGCTTGTGTTTATATGTGTGTGCTATTTATCAAAGCATAGAATCAGAAAAATAGATCAAATGTAAAAAATCTAAGCTTCTTTTTTGTCCTCACTTCAGAATTTCATAGTGAAAATTAGAGAAAACTAACTTTGAACCATATTCATCCACTTCCCATAGTATTCATGTTTGCTGATTATAGTCATACTAGGAAAATACACATAAACCTCAAAAATAGCATCTTACATTTTTTTATGAAAAGAGACAACTAGATGGAAAAATTACCACCAAGGGAAAGAGAGAGGGACTCTTCAGTAATCACTCACAAGCCCATCAACATGCAAATTGCTGCAAAGTATTCGCAAAGCATGCGTCCTTCTTAGTTAACAGAGGTGTTAGAGAAAATACAGTGTATCTAGGACTACTGAGCTAGGGACTGTTGAAGGAATCTGAAGAAAGCCATGCTTCGGTAGCTCAGAACATACTTCTGGACTCATGGAACAATTTTGTCTGTGCAAGTTGTCTAAGTGAACCAAACTGTCTTTGACTTTTTGTTCTCTGGTATTTTAGTGAAAACTGTAACGGTGTACATGCAATATACACACAAACACATGATCCTTTTTGGCTTTCTGGGTTTACAAATGTTGCTGAGGTGCAAGGGCACAAATGTTTTACCAAGTAGCAAGGATTATAAATTAAAATTTTAACTCAAAATTACCAGCATGTCAAAGTTTAGAGAAAAATGGAAGAAAGCATTAAAGTAGTGTTAGGTGAAGAGGAAAAGAAAAACACATGATTCAAGCATATACAGTATACAAAGAATATATAAATTATGTTTATTACACAATCTGTATATATATATTATATACTCCCTATGTATAATATAAATGTACTTTTTAAATTATATATTTATATATACCATACAGAGTAGCAGGATCTAAAGAACAAATCTTTTTCTAGCAGTAGATGATCTACCAATGAATGACCTGTACATTGTATTTTGGCTACAGATAGAATGCAAGGATCTGTAGATGGGAAGATACAAGACAAAAATTTTTATAAACCAAAAATACAAAACCATGGGTTTATAAAGTACTCAACTGCAAGATACGTAAAGAATTATAGAGAAAACAATCTATATTAACATCTGATTACAGCGGTAGCCTGCTCTAAGTATGTAGCCAATGTAAAGCAAATTTATATTAAAAATGTTTTGTTGCCAGTGCCTGCAGGAAGTGTAAAACGAAACATGATAAATGACAATAAACTGATGTAAACAAACACTGATAGTTATAACCTTATAGCCCGGAGAAGCATCTTCTATTCAAAAGCCTCAAAAACTATTATAATTATGCAGGCCTTCAGTTAATATACGGTGCTAAAGAAGTTCAGAACACAAAAACTTTACAGAGCGATGAGGACATAAAGCAAACACCCAAAAGAAATGCCTGTTAGTAGGTGACAGAGAGATGGCTCCATAGGAAATGCACAAATGAGTTACAGCTTAAAAAGTCATATGGCATTTTCCCCAAGCGAATGATTGTGCAAAATTCCTATTCAAAGTCAATTAACACATAACTCTAGAGTTTGATTGCTATACAAACAGTTTGATTTGCTAGAGTTTGATTAATATACAAAGAATAAATTGTTGTCAATATCTCAATTTCATGGGCTGGGAGCAGATGCATGGACATTGTGACTGAAACTGTTTATTAATATATGGATTCTTAAAAACAAATGCCAAGAATATGAATTCTGCAGTTGCACATTACTGTGAAGTACATTCACTTTCTATTTAAGGCATTGTGGCTGTGGTTTTGAGTTCGTTCTTTCTTCTGGAAAGCCAGCACCAAATTTTGAATGATATGAAGAAATACGGGCATTAAGTGTTGAAAATGTTTCAATTATTTTGAGAAATTGTATTAAAACAGAGACAAAGAATGGCATCCAAACACAATAACAGCAATATATTTTCAAAAACTTCAGCCATAACAAAATCATTCCAAATGTTGACACTTTATAAATGAAAAACAAATCCCAAGCAGTAGGATTTCCCAAATAAAGTTGACAATATATTACATAAACTGTCTAAATGGAAATTAAAAAAACTTAAAAGAAAGATGTAGATACCTGCTCCTGAAACACAAGGTCTTTAATGTTCTGTTTTAACAAACAGTTATGTGTGTCTCTGTTGGATTCCTCTGAAGATTTCAAAAGAGACCCTAGAGGTAACCTCACAGCTCTCGTGTAAGGCTCTGCTGGAGTAGAAATCTTTTTATGTTACACCAGTCTTTTCACCTGTTATAAAAGATCAAAACAATTGAGGATGTGTCCCACGTGCAAAAATTGTAAACCAAAAAGTAACAAAATTAAGAAAACTCTGAGAACTATTGATGACAGCAAAAATTCTTCTTAAATACATAATAACCCAAACTTTTGGCTTACACTTGAAGATAAGCATCAGTAAGTTCCAGCAAATGCCATGAAAAATCCTGACTGGAGTGCATTTCTCCCTCCTCCCATCCTGATGAGGCAGCATTACGCCCTCCTCCATAGCTGACAAGGCAGCATCAGTTATGTTTGATAGTACTTGTAGATGCTTTTCTAGCCTGTTCTTAAGATAACTGGTGACGAAGATGCCATGCACCTTCCCCAGGCATTTCCAGTGTTTTACTAACATTTATTTTTCTAATATGTTTCTTGACTTTACTTTGCTGTAACAGAAGTCCATTATTTCCTGTTTCTAGCTACTGCAGATTGGAGAACAGACTTTTCCATCCCTTCTGCAACAGCCTTTTACATGCTTGAAGACTTTGCGTCCCCTCCGCAGTCTTTTAATCTTGTAACATATTTAATCCTTCCTCACGTTTTCTCAAGCCCTGATCCTTTTCACTGAACTCATTGGTCACTTTCCAAGGAATATCTAAATCTCTGTTTTCACAAGGAGCAGTGCACAGAACTTGCTACGGTGTTTCCAGGAAAGTCTTACTAACCCTGAGCAGACCAAAAGAGTCTGCACTCAGCAGTAACCATCACTCTTTGATACGTATATCCCACAGTCGCAGTCAAGTCAGGATGAGAGGGGAGACCTGCAAAGGTGAGACTTTTTAGGCCTTTCTGAAGCGAAAAGTAGCCTAGACATACAGGCTTTTTCATAAGACCATTATTTCAATATTTCTTGCAGGGCACATATCTGTTTAATTTTTTCCCGATTCAGTGTTTATACTTTTTCCATCACTGCTGACATTCATTCTCCTTCCTGTGACATTTCAACTTCCTGATGGTTTGTAAATAACTGTTCCTCAAGCCATTGTTCCCATTTGTCCATCCATGCAGCTAATTATTCCTATGTGCAGTACTTTGCATTTGTCCTTCTCAAAATTCATCCCTTTTTTTTTTAGGCCATTCCCCAAATTATCCAGAGCACTTTGAATTCAAATCTCATTCTCCCCAACACTTGCAGCTTTCTCCATATTTGTTTCAACTTCAAATTTAGTAAGCATACTTTATATTCCATTTATATTTCAACCCAACCATTAATACTAACAAAGACTGATATGTGTCCAGAATGATGGTTTTCTTCAAAAAGGAATTTGACATAGCCTTTCCTTTTGACAGCAAATCTTATTAACTCTCTGGAAATCCTTTTTTTCCAACAAGTGTTACATCTGGGCTATAATGCCAATCAGTAGAAAATATCTTTCCTTTAAGACGTCATCTAAGACTCTTTCAGAAGCACTATTTAAGGTCAAGATCTGTGATAACTGCTGCTTTTTCCACTCCACAAAGCTTTTTAACTGGTAACAAGATATTCTCGGCAAATCTGTATTGGTTGTTACTTACTTATTACTTTACAAGTGCTTACAAATAGTTTCAGTGCTTTACCATATTTCAAGGAGTGTTAATTTAACAGAGTAATTCCTTGACTTTTATTTCTGCCCAATTCCCCTCTCTTGTTTTTTTTTTACTGTAATGCATTTACACATTTTTAACTCTTGCTATTTAATTTTCTTGAATTTCTGAAAATGACTACTGCTATTATGCAATTTGAAGACATGTTGACTGATTGAATACTCTTAAACCTTTATATCTCATTTTTCCTCCTAGTCTACGCTGAGTCCCTCTCTTTTTTACCAGTATTAGTTATGCTAGCTGCTAAACACAGCAGATCTTTTTGGATCTTTCACTGATGAAAAGAAAATTATTTGCCATTCTAGGCATCTTCTGCTTCTGTTTTTTCCTTTCAATGATTTATGAACCTATACTTTCCTTGAAAATCTTTTTGTTGCTAATGTACAATAATACATGTACACTGCAATACAGTGTCTTCCTTTCCTTGATATCTTCTTCCAAGTTGCATCACATTTTATAGACCAGACTTTCTAATTTTGTCTTCACAAAACTTGTACTATTCTTTTATGCTTGATTGGGACTTTTGTCCTTTCTACTAGAAATAGTTTACGCTTTATCCAACTGTTTTAGTCAAGGCAAACTACAAGCTTGTGATTTACTAGTGCTGGTCTTCACTCATATTAGAATAACTTCCTTTCAGCTCCTTAAAGATCTTCCAGCTCTCCTTAATTCCTTTCGACCTTGGATCATCCCACTTATGTGCCAAGTTTACTGTTTTCTAACAATAAAACAGCAGTTCTCAAAACTGTCTTAATTTTTATAAGAGAATTTCAGCAGGTTTATTTTTTCTCTACAGTCTAAATCTCAAACCTCTTATTATTCTACTTGACCTTTCTGAATGTGAAAAGCATCACAGAATAATTTAGGTTGCAAGGGACCTCTATACACCATCTGATCTGACCTGACTCTTAGAACTCAACCAAGTTTGATGCTAGTAAAACATACTTCTAATATTACTCAAATCATGCAGGTTTTTCTGCTGTGGTAATTAAAACATAATCTTGATTAAATTATAACATCCAGATCAAAAACTCCTCTTGCAAGATAGAATAGGAGACTGACATCATAAATATTGACTCATAGAACTTGATTAAAATCCTGAATGATTGGATATTCAGAACAGGTTCATTGGGACTAACCAGGTCACACACGTGCCTGAAACTCTCAGTTAAACTATTCTTTTGCTTGTAGCAAGGCTTTACTGAAAAAGACAAGTGAGGTGCTAAATAGTTGTTTCCAGGATCTCCACTGCTGCAGAAAATTGGTCCTGACAATCTTTGCACGGGCTTCTGCTTGCAGAAAGAGGTAGATGAACAATGAAAAAGCACTGCAAGCCTGCTCTCAAGAGTCAGAATGAATCGCAAGTGTACACAGAATTTCAAGTGTCACTCTGCAGCATGGAGGGATCTCTATGCCCGTAGGTTCCCCAAAGTGTCTTACGCCATTAATACATTTCAGTGCACAGTGTACCATTGAAGCATTTCAGTGCACAGTGTACCATTGAAGCATTTCAGTGCAACAGACGTGCCTACACACACTGCTTTTTGGCTGGTTACAACACACAGATGAGAAGGGAAAGATCTGATTGTAGCTCCCAGACCTTACCCTTTCCTTCTGCCTGCAACTACTTGGTATGAGCTATTTTGAAATATGCAAAGAGCAAAACATATCATATTGTTAAGTTCTACGTTGTTTTAGTGATAACAACTAGTTTATCTTATTGTCGTAAAAACTTGAATTTTATTAGAATTTTCCTAATCTTCATTTCCTAAGGAAATCGGGTTCTGGCTCCTTTCTTGCTATTTTTGAAGCATTCTTCCAATGTATCACTAGGTCTGCGAAGCAACCAC
>NW_010407191.1:13529-18032 GCF_000710305.1 Buceros rhinoceros silvestris | reverse complement strand
GAACAGATTGTTTTATAAACATTGTTACTCCATACTTTGGGTCCTTTCTTTCTTTTTTTTTGTTTTGAATTTCTTCCTTTCCCTATTAAATCCCTTCCTATCGGGACGGAGGGATTCCGTTAAGATATATCGAGGCATATCGGTCCCTCGACCCTTAACAAACATGGTTCATCACACTGAAGCTACTTGGAACTACTTGTCCAAGATGAGAAAATATTAAGGACAGAGCTGATTACACAAGCATTCAAGTTTCAGGACCTTTAACAGGACTATAAGGCAGGACTAAAAGGACTATCAGCAGGACTATAAATTACTCAGGTATAATTCCTCAGGAAAAAGATCATTGCTCTGGGATGTCTGAAAAAGCATCTAACACATTTTGATAAAAGAAGCATTATTTCTAGGTTCTATAGGAAACACTCTAAAATCTATGACATGCAGTACAGCATGCAAACCATTTCTCATTCTCAAGAACAGAGAAGATCTCAGTAAAATCACATTCAGTGATTCAACTCTGCTTTAGAGAAGAATAGGTATGAATCTTTCACTGCAGAATTCCTGAACCAATGTCTACACCTCTTGAGATTTTCTCTATAGTGATTGAACTTCCCATGCTCTGCCTCATTTTAGAAAAAAAAAATGCACCAAAGTATGTTTTAATGTCATTTATTATTAGGTCTGGTTGAACATTTTGTCTTCAAGAGTTCTGTTGGAAAATGCTCATTTTTTGAACCTGAAATATTCTGTTTCTGAGCATTCTTGCTGAGCAAACAGCAGGGCTTCGTTTCTGTTCTTATTAGGGCTTCATTTCTGTTCTCTGGAGTAGACTACCAAGTTCCCGGCTATGCATCACAGTTGCAGTCCAGAACAGTGACGTCCAGCAAAGGAGCCAAGTAAGATTCCAGGGACTTGTTTCTATGCCTCCGTAAAGTCTTGCAGGGTTGGTGGATTTTGAAAAACTCTGCTTCCAGACTGCCTTGGGAATGGAATTCCTAAAACGTCTCCTGAAAAAAGAGAACATGTGATATGGTAGCATAAAAGAATATACAACAATTTGCTGCGCCGTAAGGGACAACTCAGACTTTTCCACTAAACATGAAGGTGTGGAATACCATCAAAAATGTATGTATGTATTGTATATGTACCAATAACGCACTAACCTCTAATTGCCTGTAAGTAACATCTTTCAAGGAAAGAAGTCATCACTTCCCTGAAGTTCTTTTTGACATGTTACAGGTTTTGGCAATATCCACGTCACCTCTGATCAAATTCTATGGTAGCAGTCAAAGAACAGTTTCAGAACTAGAGTTTTTAGAGGTACCACATTTTCCCAAAGATTTGCTTGAAAACAAACATATTGAAACCCCTTATCCAAGAAATCTACACTTCAAAAACCTAACTTTAAAGCATCACCCTATCTTTTTACTTCCTGACGAGAACCATTTGGTATGTTCTTTGTTGATTAAGCAAGCCTCTGAAATATTTAGAGGCATGTTTCTCCATCCTATTTGTAATAAGTGTCAAGCAAAATATTATTTCCTCTTCAGATCATAGACAGCTATTTCCTCAATGGTCCTCCATTAACAAGAAAGTGAAATCCAGATCTGTAGTTAATGAAACTGACACCTTTCCACACTCCAAGTAAAAGGTGTATAAACAGCATCTTGTTCCTTAAGAAGCAACAAGTCTTTCCATGGTTATTATTCATCTACAGTCTTTGCAAGTGCTGTTATTAAACTCCTTTTGATGCTTACTCAGCTCAGACAGTGGTGATTTTGCCTTACCCCAGCCTACTTTTTCAACATCAGAGTGATTACAGACTAAACACTTTGAAGCAAGCCTTGGAATTAACATTCATATGGGCAAATTAAACCTTTTTGTCACATTACTATGCTTTCTACATATGAATACATAGTTTTCACTTCATAGAGAGTAATTTTTTATAAAAGGAATTGAAGCTTCATTCTTGCATTTCCAGGACATATTTCTCAACTGTTTCATTATTTTATTTTAATGAAATCATATTATCCATTTTCTCCAAAGATTTAAATTTCCATGAGAGTTACTTAGGACAAGTAACAGTCTTAGGGACAAGGACAGTTCACTAATACGATGTAGTGGCTAGGGTCCAAGCATGGCAAACTTGGATTTCCTGTTAGTCATCACTTCAGTCTTTTTCACCACAGTCCTGCATTTTCATTTGGCCAGTAACGATGACAAGGTAATTAAACTTGAAATTCTGAGGTTGTCACATGCAAAAAATAGTACGTACTTATAAATTCTCAAGGTAGAGTGCATTGACATGGTCATGCCTCTTAGTTTCAAAGCCTTCTAGCTAATTCAAATTCTCTTTTTACCAGCTACCACAGGAAAGCAGTTGGACAAAAAAAAAAAAGATACCTGATAGCACATATTTAGTCTTTGTTAGGTTTTTTAGTAAAAATGTTAATAAAAAAAATAACTCTTTAAGTGGTCAAATAGCCAGTAACAGAGAGGGTGGTAAAGACAAAAGAGTTCTGCTTGAAATTTTGTTTCGTTTAATTTGCTCATTGATGAACTAAAACCAGTAAGAAATAAAATGGAAATGAGATTTACATATCAGAAATTTTGATGTGGTGAAAGAAGAACATTAAAGCCAGAAGAGAAATTAGAAATGTTAGTAACTTGGGAAGGAAGTAAAACTAAGTCCAGTCTGGAAGATATGCAGACTAATGCATTTAGGGGAACAGTAACCTGCAACACAGATATTTAGCAACAGAGGGATTCAGCCCAAATCCCTCAGGGTGACAGCAGGTAGCAAATTAAAAGGGAGCCTGCAAAGGAACATAGCTACAAAAAAATGCCGGTGTAAATTTAGTCTGAACGAGTAGAGGCACAATCCTGTGGACTAGGCAGAAGATCGCTCGAGTCCATGTAGAATAAAGGAGACCACATCACAGATACTGCTCATACCTCTGTGCCAAAAAATTTAGCAAGCTGGAGAGAGTTCAGAGAAACCAACAGAAATAAACATGTGGTTGTAGGATTAATTTATGAGGAAAGCTCAAGTGAAATAAATACCTTGGTTTGGCTAAATACTTACTAGAAGGAGACATGGTTACATTCTTCAAACACTTCTAGACTGTTATCACCAAGGAAGAAGATAAACAGCATGCATTGAAGATCTGGCTATATAACTACTTTCGTAATGTCCATATGCTTGAAAAAACTTCCTGTGTTGTCTTCCAGATGATCTCTTTCATCTTACTTCAAATCCCCCTCAGTAATGGATGTGTTGGTAGATAGGACAAATTGGAAAGAAAAAAAAGTTTTAGGTTAAATTAAACATTGTATTCAGCTTGAAACAGTGTTATGATTTTACTTACCCTTCAGCTTGGTTTAGAGAAGACATTAGGACAAAGGTTAGCCGTTTTGCAGAAGGATGTCCTTAGAAGGAGGGGAGGAAGTCTTCTGTATGAGTCCCTCAACTTCTTCTGAAGATATGTTCCATTTTGCCCCCAATACATATATGCTTATTGACAGCAGAACCAAAACTCAGATATGTGAATTGCCAGGGAATTGGTTTAATTTACAAACCGTGTCACTCAACAGAGAAGTAGGCAAAGGAATTGAAGTTAGGGGTAGAATGGATCTGAATCAGGATTTTCACATCTGAATGGTAGGCTGAATAATGAGCTCCAAGAATAAAGTCTGTTGGAAGCACTTCCTTCTTATTCATTCAGAAGATGGGGTTTTGGAGTGTTTTCTAAGGCTGGCTTGGAAATTCAAACATCGTGTTCACAGAAAGTCAAAATGAACTTTCTCGAGACTTCCAATATTAATTTTCTTTCAGTTCAACCTAAACTGTTAATTACATTAGGGCTGGATTTACAGATAGTTTTAATATGGCAAAGTTGGCATTTCTCAGCAAAGATGACCATAAAAAAACCAAGGAAACAAAAATAGTCTTCTGCCATAGAACTCATTTAGGTTGTGCAGATCTATTTATCCAAGTCATATCCACAGCTTAACTATAGTCCATGTCAATTTTGAATTTGATGGAGCTAAATCATTAATGAAGCTGTTCAGTCATTTGCATGGTTGACTGATAAGTTAATGGGCATTCTGACCTCAGCCTCACTACTGAGGACTTACAGCTGGTAAAATTAATCTTTATTAGTGAAAGATGTTTGATCTGAGTATGAGTCATGCAACTAGCCAGGGTTAAATAACTAACCAGAGTCATATCGTTAGGACTCTTAATGAACACAATAGAGCCAAAATCTTCATGGTAACAGGGAAGAACCGGCATTTTGGCCTGATTTATAGAATTCGAGGACTTCATTACATGCACCTCATTTGTGCACTTGCTACAGATTTCCAGACACAGAGAATTTAAGATGTTAGTACCTTTCTGCTAAGATGTTGGCAATACTTTCCACTAAGTAGAAAGTGTAACTGTGATGAGCATAGGATTTCATTGCTGTAGTGTTTGGGGAAGCTGGACCACTTCCTTGCATTCCT
>NW_010407191.1:0-13418 GCF_000710305.1 Buceros rhinoceros silvestris | reverse complement strand
GAATTTTTTTTTTTTTTTTTGCGCAGTTTTAAGATGTTGATCGTTATTTTAGGACAATTTATTCAAGTCAAAGGTAAACTGTCACTGAATTTAATAGAAGCAGTTAAACTGTATCTCATAATATTGGAAAGAACATCAATATTTATCTATTTCTCTTGGCGGAGTAAGCCAACCAACTATATAAGAGATTCACATTTGAAAATAATGGTAGTATTCTTACTCTTTTGAGATAACCAAGCTACATACTTTCCGCAGAGAAAACATAAATATGAACCTCACACATAGAAATATCTCCAGAATATCTACAGAAATGTCAAGGATACTGCTATGCCAGATTTTTTGAGAAGAAGATGTGATAGTTCTGTTTAAACTTTTTTGGCCAAGCAAATTGTGTTTTGTCTATCTATGTGATACTTTTAATGATTTAGTCCTACACTTCTGTGAGATGCTGGTCCAAAATATTTATGTGTTCTTCCACAATGATCTGAAAGCCTTTTCTGTGTAATCAGCATGGAATCCCCCGGAGCCATTTTACTGCATAGCTTTTCAGAGTATGAATTGTTGTTTGTGTCCTAATGCAATTACAGACATTCCGGCCTTTGTCAGACTAGATCAGGCCTTGTAAACATTTAGAAAAATCTGAGTTTATGCAAATTGTATTTTTTGCTGCAAAGATATTATCATATTTTGACAAAAATAACTGTGCCTGTACTGCTTCTTCTCAGTGAAAGCAACAGTTAGATCAGATAACAATTCCAAGGTTTTTTTCTGTTGTTGGGCTCCAAAGCCTAAACAGAACAAAGCTTCAAAAGCTCAAACACTTGCATGAGCTTATATGCTTATACCCTAGGGATGCAATCTATGGTAATCATTCTTTTTCCAACAGCCGTTGATTCCTCCTGCATTCGTCAATACTTATTTAATTCCACGGCCTATTATGTAGGTTTCTCCAATCTTGCATTCTATTTGGTATAAACCATTAAATCTGATCCTGCCAACCATTTGTCTGAATGTCCTTGAGCTTCACAGTGATTCAAATGAGCATTAACCTAAACAATCTTGCATTTCCACTGAAAACAAAATAGATACAGATTCTGGCAAGCATGAATCACATTTTTAATTCAAATGTGAATTATATTAAAGAAATTAGGATTAAAAAACAGGAACTTTCTTTGAAGATAGTTTTCCACTTAAAATAGAACAGTGGATCTATAATAAAAATGGATTTGTTCTGTAAAATGAGTGTTTTGGTCTGCTTTCTCTTTTGTAAAAAAGACTGGCAGCCCCAAGTCTACCTAAACATTCTGGATTTACACTAACTAGGTGTTTATGATTTCAGATTAAGGTCTGATTTCACCTACAAGGTCTATGATTTTTAGAAGTCTCAATACACACATGCAGGAGAACATAGCATAGCAGAAAACAATAAATAACACTGGTCCCACTGTTTGATACTAAGCTTTGGTATACTGTCTCGGACTACTTGGATAAATAAATCTGAGCAAGTGTGTAACTATTGTAAGAAAGAGGGATGGCCCTTGAGCATATTTGAAGTATGTACTTCATGCTAACTCATTCTCTTATTTTTTTTTAAATGCCAGCTATTTCTATCTATACACTTTTGCTTTCTCAACCCTAAAACTACCAAGTCTACGTATTGTTTGCTTGTGGAGTCTGTGAGAAAGCATGAAGATAGTTAGGATACTTTCAACTTCTCATTTTAAGGGAAAAAAGGTATCTCCTTTTGTTAATCCATATCCAGCTCCAGAGACACTGTATGAAAAGTCCAGTAACACATCTGAACTACCTGATCACAAGACAACGTACAGTCCTCCGCAATGATACTGCTCCTGTTGTATATCCCTCACTCGAAGGATACGTTTTACTGCATTTCCCTCTCTTTGTCTGTCACAGTCTCAGTACTTCACAGGCTCTTTAGGTCTGTTTCCCATGCCTCTTTAAAAGACAATAAAAAATAACATGCTTTTGCTGTTTGTTTTGTATAAATAGACAACAATGGAATTCCAGCAGTAAAAGAAGCATTAGCAAACAAACAAAAAAAAGCCTTTGTCTACAGTCCCACCTAAGACACTACCTGTTGTCAATTCATGGATTGAGGATATCAGTAAGTATATAATAGGCACCTTTCAACTGTATCCATACAGAGCAGTTAGAGAAATACAAATAGATTTATCCTTCCTTCTCTCGCTGTCATTTTTCTGGATTTTAATAACACATGTAATGTCTTCAGGTGCAGCACTACAGTATGCTAGCACACAATTCACAGGAGTACATACTAGCAATGTGTAGGATTGCTTTTCAGTGAAAGATCTGAGAAGTGGAGTCTTTACTCAGAATGATGAAAAAACTTCCTTTATACTTTAAAAAAGAAAGAAAAGCAAAGCCATTGAGAGTTCATTTTTTTCGTGGGCTAATTTGAATATATCATTAAGCCTACAATGAAATAAAAATTTTAAACATCCTAAGCAAGTGCCATGACATAAAGTGGTACTGATTTAGCTATGGCTGAAAGATTAGAATTTTCCCCTACTCCTGGCGTGATGCATGTTTTCCATTTTCTTAGAAAATCTGGCTGAAAAGTAGGCCTAGATTATCACACCCCTTAAAACAAGTACCAGCTGTTAAAAAAAGAGAACTAACTCATACTCTGACTAATAAACGCCTTGCTTTTTGACTGAACCCTGGTATGGTCACAACTTCAATGACAGCGTTATGAGAGAACATTTCCATGTGAGGATCTCTCTAAAGATTTAAGAAGGCAACACCTGGAAGTTGAACTATATGCCTGTAATGTGACGATGACAAAGGCATTTCAGAGGCAGTGAAAACAATGAACTGTGGATAGCAAGAGAAGATGATCTGGCAAAGTTTCATTTGGAAAGATGATTCAGTGTATGTGCAGAGTCAGCTCTGTGCAGGCTGAAAGGACAACCAGGAAGATTTAGCTCCTGATTCAGCCAGGCATTTAAGGACATGAATTGTCCCATTGAAGTTCAACGAGATTACTCGCTTGAAGTTAACCACATACTTAAGTATCTTTCTGAAATGGGCACCTACATTTGCAGAGCGGTAATAGGCAAGAGACGGCCAGAGACTGGCTATGAATCAGCTTTGTACTGTTCGTTTGGAAAGTCTGTCAGAGCTTTCCCATGAAAAGGTATGTTTCTGCAATCCACTGAACTGTGGAAATAGCTAGGGGCAAGTAGGTAAAACAGATAGAACCGTCCTTTGCCTAGCTCTTTAAGAAGATTATGTTGGAGCATAGAGGAACCTTTTTCCACTTTGCCTTGCGTGTCAAAAGAGCCAACTTTTTCTGGACTTAATTTTCTCATGTTTGAATCTTAATGAAGGAGCTTATTATGGCATCAAATCCTCCTCCTGGGAAGCACTTACAAAATGAAATTAAAGAACAAGTGATGTAAGATTTGCAAAATGTTATTCATGTTGGTCATTTTTCAAAAAAGGGCTAAATATCCCCAAAAGCATTATTCCAGAAGTTTGAAAGGAAGTCCCTTATCACTGTCAATGATCAGTATTCTCAGCCGAAAAGAAACTGAAGCGGAAAGGGAAGATGGTACTGTTATTCTTATTTCATTTAGAGCAACAAAAGAGAGAAAACAATGCCCATGCTTTAGCAATATGAAAACAAGATACTCCAAGAAATAGATGAGTCATTCATTTAAAGCAATTTTAAACACCAAAAGGACAATGAACCTGTACGCAGAACAAAAACCTGCCTAATTTCCAAGATTAGGTGAACTGTCCAAAAAAAGACTATGACTTGTTCATCTGTGAAAAAAAGAGAAAAATTCTACACATAAAGGATAAAACACCTAGAAAACATGAAGATTTATACTGTACATCACTTCTTTACTTTAGAGAGTGAAAGTCATAAGCCATGTTAGAAAATGAGACACCTACAACAGAGAACAGTATTTTGTCAGTAGGAAAATGCAGTCCTTGATAAAATTATGTGCCTTCAGGTACCCTGGTCTTTATTCCAAACCGTACTTTGAACTTCCCTCATTATCAGGGAAAAGTGACAAACCTTTGCACCTTATCCGTATCAAAACCACGTTATTCTTTTTTTTTTATTCCTGTGTGTGTAATATTTTTTCATGGCAAAGCCTGCTCTTTCTTACCTGCTATTCTGATGCTTTGATACAATAAAGCCCTATTTTGTATATACCTTCTGAAATATAAAGAGAACATAGACTGTTATTGAATAAGGAATTACCAAACCTACAACATTTGTCCCCTCGCCACCACATTTTGTCTAATATATCTCTGTTTACTGCACTAGTTAACACAATTCAGTAGCTGGTAAAGTCTGCAGTGCAGTTCCGAGAAGACAAGGTGGGTTAAGCAGTGGCAGGTTCTCTCTTTGCCAGGATTAATTTCTTGAGTGTACAGTTTAAAGTTTCTCCCAAACTCTTCTCAAGGTGAAAAGGAAAGTGGTTTGGGACAAGAGGTAGAAAGGAAAGCAAACTGTAGTGTTTTAAGGGGTTAATGACATTATTTCCCTGTGTGTAGAAACAGCCAGCAAAAGGGAATGATGGGTTGCGATTGCCCTAAAAGTGTACATAGCCATGAGATCTGCAATGGTGGAAAGGATATAGATTGGACAAATGAGATGCAATTCTTTTGCTAGTTCCTGTCTTTCATGACTCATTCTGCTTTGTGCTCTTGGTTCTCAACCACTGTCTGGAACCTACGTGACACCAGCATCTTTTGTCATTGGCCATGTTATAATCCCTTTCTCCCCTCTCTCCAACTCCTAATCTTCCTTGCTAAGCAGTTCTCTTCAGCATCACATGCAAGCCAACGGCCTCTGAAGTTTTCCATCAAATAATCTGGCACTGATGGAAATGTGTGTTCTTTTTTCAAGCACGGTTGTGAGAAAACAGAGCAAAGCAAACTGCAAGTTTATATCTGAGATCATGGCTTCTGTCCAATAATATGTCAACTTTGCCAAAAGTGTCTGACTAAAGCCCTTTATTATCACACACTGGTGAAATGATTTGCCTGAAGGGGAAACAGAGCATTAATAAATTGAATGAATTGCACATTGTTCATGACAAACTGTAATGCAGTCTTCAGTGTACTGTACATTCCAGATACCACCTCGGGTCCTTTCTGATTAAAAGCATAAGTATCATCTGTATAAAAGCATAAGAATCAACCGGGGATTAGTAGCACAAATCAGCCATTCCTAGGATGCCTCACTGAAAGCATTTCCCAGGATAGATCATATGCCACCTAGTCTTAAACCATAGCAATATGTGAGCAACGTATCAGGCTCATCAGCCTGATGACATGGCAAAACTGTCAATTCAGGCTTTAAATATTCCTGTCATTGTACCAAGATAAAAATCCACTTGAAAGTGTGGAGTAAACAACTCACAAGGCAGATCTTTTACCATAGCAATTAATTGCTTTACCATGACAATCAACTGCTATGGTAAAGGATCTGCCTTGGGAGTCCTCTAAAATTTTTGAACTTCTTGAGGAAAAAAACCAAAATAAATATATCTTTCTAAATGATTCTTATGACTTTATGAAACTAAAAGAGCTTAAAAATCTTGCTAGAATTTTGTTGGCCCAAATGACCAAGGGAAAGGGAAAAAAGCTCTGTAATTTATTGTATTATGGAGTTACTGTACTATGGAAAAGAGGACTACAAAAATCAAAGAATTCACATTGTGCAGAAATGTAAGGAAACCTTGATGTGAGAATTACTTACATAGTGACTTTGCTTGGGGTTGATTTTCTACTGAGGAAATTCAAATATGTACTAAATTATTTCTCCTATGCTTATTTAAAGGTACAGAAATCTCAGCATTTTAAAGAAAGTACAACTCCAGTCATGGTGATTAGCATATCAGCATTGTTCAATGAATGCCTTATTGGCTTTGATAGCCACGCATTGAAAATACAGACAGAAAAAGGGAAGGTATTTGATTTTTCTAAACCATAGATTGGTAGCAATGTAAGTTTTTTGTCTCACCATTCAGTAAGGAAAAAAAAAACCAACACAGACAACCAAAACTCAGCAACAAAAGAACCAAGAAACCCCCCAAATCCACAGCCTCCCCAAAACCCCAAACCCACAGCTGCCGAATTTTAACCCAGAAGAAAGTTTTCACAAATATTGTATCAAATTCACTGTCCTTTGTAAGGGTCACCCCTGGAAATCCATTCAGATTTTAATTGGCTTCCAGGACCATACCAGCACGTTTCACTAGGATCAGTGGTACACTCTATTTCTTCAAATTATTCTCTCCATATTCACTCACTCCTTCATCTGAGTGTCCCATAAGCTGGGGAGCTTATGTTCTCTCTCTCTCCCTCCCTCTCTCAAAAAAAGAAAATATTTTCATCAAATTCAAGACTATATTATGAATTTGAATTCATTTCAGAGAGAAAAGTATCACGATAGTGTTTTCGTAACATTTTTGGTGGTATCTTCAATCTTTTACTTACACTTCAGCATAAAGGTTCATCAATAAATCACCGTTTTCCTGTTACAATCTGAAACTCACTCTTCAGCTTTCTTCAGTTGCCAAAGTAATTTAAGCATGACAAGTGGAATGATAAGGCTGAAATCTGTAGGCTTACATTAGTTATAAAAAATACTTAATTATTATCTATGAGCTTTTCTCAACTCTACCTGTCCTGATGACGGTGTTCTGAAGAAACAATCTGGTTTATGTCAAGTTTAAAAGACCTTGATAGCTTCCCATACAGCACTAGGACTCATTTTGGAAATCTCTGTGCCGATACCAGCATGTTGAGTACCAGAAAGAAAGTGACCTAGCAATGACTTTGGGCAGCTTCATGGACTGAAGCAAATATTTATATTACTTCAGGCAATGGGGAGGTGGGGGGGGCACAATGAAAGCCATATTTGTCCTAAGGATTATGTCACTGTTCCAAACACAGCCTCTCTGTGCAGAAAGCAAGGAGCATTTTAATTACCCTTCTCCTCGCCCATCGTCAAAATATTTTTAGGATTACTTGACTGTGCATACTATGTAATAACCAGTTGTCAAGAAACAAAGGGTGCTGTATTCCTGAAAGAAAGAAATGGTCTTCCAGTGAGCAATCAAAATTCCCAGAGATGCATGAAACATGAATGGGTTCTCCCTAACTTTATACTTGGTGATATCAATTGGGTAGTTAACAACTTTGGCTAAAGAATTTGATCGCAAAATATATTAATAGTGTGAGAATCTTCTCACGCTCACAAGAAAAAACCTGCCTTTTAGGAAAAAACTGCACCAACTATGAGTAAGTTACGACTTTTAAAAAATGGATAGAGGAAAAATAAATATTAAATACTCCAGCTAAATAGCTTTTATATTCAAGTAGTACTTTAAGACTTTCACGTTTGTCTTCAAACATTTGAAGAGTCTTCTGGAAATCTGCACATCTTAAGGTCAGAATGAACAATCTAGGAAACCAGGCTACCAAATGCTAGGCTTATAATTTTTTTTTTCCTGGGTTTAACAAATAATTTTGGGTAGAGCTCAGAAAAAAAATCACAATGGAAAATATGTAGGAGGCATTAAGATTTGTTTTCTGTGTGTAAAACATTCAGGCTGCCTTCTGCACACCTGGTCATAGGGTCAGAACTGTCCTTAATTTACTAAGATCTGCTATCATTAGGATGCACACAGGATTAGATCCCTCGATCACTACTTTCTTACCGTCTGTCTGCCTTCCTTTCTAAGGGATGTGTCTTTGGTTTTGGTTTGTTTGTTTGTTTGTTTTCCTAAAAATGCAGCACAATCACCTTATTACAAATACTAGTTTACACTGTATTGCTTAATTCTGATTTGCCTGGTAAGTCACACACAATTGTTTAGATACTCATTCAGTAAGATGATGGGAAAATTTCTGGCAGAAAAACTTGAAGAATTAACCAAATAATTTTCTACAAATACTCTCATGTATAGCATTGCTTGTGCTCTTTCTCTAGTTTTGGTCCTTGGAATATGACTTGGAATGCAAATAAAACAGAACTTGAGAATCAAAAAAAATGATTTTTTTTCTTTAAAATGAAATTAGTAATGATAGCCATATTGCCAAACAATAAATAGTTAGTTTACAATTGAAGTTTCTGAAACTTAAAATCTATTTTCTAACTCAGTATTTCAGTACAGGGCACTGCAGCTGCTTGCTCTTACAAGAACTTTGAACAGTTGTGACAAAATCTGACATAATGCCATCTGAAAAAAAGTAAACTACTTTTTAGTTCAAGTGGTAAAACAAATATTGAACAGAAACAGTCTCCAACAACATTGAAGAGAAACACAGTGTACTACAAGATAGACCTAAAACAAAAGATATTTAATTTTGTGTATTTTGAGTTCACAATTCATAGATCAAAATTTATAGCATCTCAACATAACATTTTCCTCACAAAATCAAAGCAGTATCCTTTCTAAATTAAAATTCAGTGGTCTCTCAAGTTTCCAGAAGATGATCAATATGGTGATCATATGAAAGGGTTTTTGATGTAGCTGTTAGCTGTAAAATTTTGGACACAGCAATGCTGACAAATTTGCACGGAGTATGAATGTGCTCTACAGTCCACAGGTAAAAGATTTCAGACCTTTGGGCTCAATCTGTTGCTTTCTCCCCATAAGGATGTCATGCAAAAATGGGGTTAAAAAAAAATGCTCAGAAATACCAACATAGTTTCTGCAGCCGATTTTGGGGGGAAAAAAAAACAAAACAAAAACCCAAACCATTGTGTTACTGGTATTTACTTTCAGACATTTGTATCACGTGGTTCCCTAACAGTAACTAAAAGTCACATATTTTCTCATATTTCATTTGGGACTGAGCCAACAAAACCAAGCAAGATGATAAGGAAATGTCAGTCCTGAAGAGCAGACACATTTGTTGTTAGAGCATGCTATTAAAAAGATTTCATGAAGGTTATCTTACTAGTGTCATGCCACAGCATAGAAAATTCTGGGGGTGTGGGAGGTGGGGGGTGGGAGGGAAGGAATTGTTTTATTTTCACTCTGGAGATACTTACTCGTGAAATTTAATCTCTGACCACTGGAAAAGTCAAGTGCAAGCAGCATTAATCTCTTTTTAATTTGTGTAAGGGAAAAGCTTCTATTTGTTTCAGGCAGAATGCTCTTACACTGTTTCTATAGTAAATTCAAAGCTGCTCTGAGAAAGATAAACTTGCTGTAATAGAGCACATTTAGAGTGAAACAAAGCCTCCTTTGCTGTAAGGTGATGGATGCTTTCTACTGATCTCATGTTTATTGGGTATACGTTAATTCTTTATATCAAAGACACAGTTTTTAGGCTTGGTTCAGAAGTGTTGGCAACATGAAAAACATTAGCACAGGCATTTTGGACAGCATAGTAACTGCCTGAGATTACTAAACATAAACCCCACAGTTTCTGAGGGGATTATACAGGGTTATATGCAGCTACGTGGTGTAATCAGGGCGTATTTCAGACAGCACTTCACTCACCTTGACTAACCAGTTCTCTTTTTCAAAGGGAAATGTGGAGATTTTTTGAAACTTCAAGCTTTCAAAGATTTTGACGGTATTTCCAGCATTTTACCACTCCCTTCAAAAGTCAGGGCTCATTTTGACATGATACAGGAGATTGCTGTTTTCTTTTATCATTCTGTTTCAATTTGCAGGGTAACAGCAGTGAGCCTTCCAGAAATGCTAGTGTCCTAGTACATTTCTGGCCTGCCGATGGATCCAAGAGCTCCTGCTCGGTTCTTCATCCTCTCACAGCATTTGTGGAGAGTCATGCAACTTTGAGTTCAATACTAGATCTGGCAGCTGGCAGAGAGATTTCAAAGAATTTTAATTGCTCTTTTGAAAGTACAACAAAACTTCACAGCCAGATTGTATTGGCAGAATATTTAAAGCACCATGATTTTCAAATGTAAAAGCCTGAGGTTTTTTTTTTTTTTCTTTTTTTCCTTCGATAGTTTATTTGTGAACGACAGCACATCCATTTACTGGCTGGTTCCTATTATTGGCAGGAAATAGTTATTTTAAAATAGAAAGCATACTGAACCTCTATTTTTTACTGTCGCTTATTGTCTCTGAATTACATAGCTTACATAATGGAATGTCTTTCAAAGACAAAAATTCAGCGATATGGAAATACATATGGCCTGAAGTGTTGCTCATTGTCTGTGATTTCACAAACTGTCTTGAAATTCTTCATCATGTCTGGAAGTAAGCTAAGTCGCAGAAAAGCCAAGATCATAGAAAACGACAAAGAAGTGAATTATATTTGCTATTATTTTAACACCTTTTTTTTTTAAATTCTGTTTATCCATTTCAAACAGACATAGCTTTGTAAAGTGCTTTCAGATACTCTGCCTTATACCACTGAAGACTGGGTTTTAGTCCTGAACATTAGGAAAAAAAAAAATTACACGGAAACTCACGGGAAAAAAGAACCCAGCTCTGCAAAATCCTAGAAGAGGGCATCCAGATCCCTTTTTAACGCACAAAGATATTGCTAGCCAAGGTCAACCCAGGCAAGAGGATGCTGGAAGAAATATGTAAACTATTTAAAAGCAAAATTAATTACTCAATGGGAATATTTGTTTACAATATGTTTACAATTTGTTTACAAATATGTTTATTTGTTGAATATTTTCCATTGTCTAAATGGCGAAATTGTAGTTCAGTTGTAAGTTACTGGATTTGTTTTAGGAGACCATCAAATTTCATGGTCTGCCTTAAGTGGGAAGGCAGACTAAATTATTACGTTTTGGCTATGAAGATCTATCAATGCAATCAAGGAACCTAAGTCAACCTAAATCATTTAACTTTTCATGGTTCAAAAATAAAAGCCATGGTGTTTGTGTTCCTGGATATGACAAACACACCACCCGGAAATTTGTTTCCTTCTAACAGTATTCTGGCATCTCTATTTTGTCATTTTTATTCTTTCTTCACTTCCAGTTAAAACACATACAGGACTAATCACATACAGTTTTTATTTTGCCACTTCTAGTAGTAAGCTTTTCTTCTGCCAGCTTTGATTCCCATTTAAATGAACTTTTTAATAATAATGATAAATCAATCTATCACCGATGTAATTACTCTTTATCTAGTTTTAAAGCCAAGAGTGGGTGGGTGACAGCTACAGCCTGTATTTTCCTCAAAGTAATTTCAGCATAACTCTAGGGAATATCTGAGATGGTGTTGTTAGAACATTTTAAAATTTTGTTCATAGTAGAAAAATTTGATGTGCATCTTGTCCTACTGCCCAAAATCTCAGTTGGAGAAGAAAAGGCTCATTGCACATTCATTACATTCAGAGTGTGTACATCCTGATGTTTAACTTCCATGCCAAGTAATACAGGTAGAAAAACTTCCAAGAGAGTCAGTTTTACATCAGGGAGCTAGTTCTATTCTCTAGATTCAAATAATTTTAAGTGAAGTAATAAAACATATTTTGAATAGTTTGCGTTCTATTTAACAGTAAACTGAGAAATAATTATTTCTAAAATTTTTTCTTTAATTTTTTTTTCCTAACAATGTCCAGCAATCGTACACTGGAGAAGAAATTAAACCTGAAAATGTTAAGTTAGCACAGCGTTGTCATTTCAGGGCTTGACTTTGTTTCCCTTCAATCTATCTGCAATACCTTGGTTGATCTCAGAAGCTGAAGTGAGAAGCCTCATTCTTCGTAACACACATTTCTTCACCCACATTCTCTCTGAATAAATCATGATGTCCAATGCAAAATATATGTATCTTGTTTTTTTGATTTTGAGGGACAGAGACTTTACTGTATTGAGAAGTAATGGAGCTAGCCACAAGCACAAATTGCCACTTTCAATTTCCTGAGTTTTTACCTTCTCTCCACACTTGATGTTGATCAAGTTTAGACAAGACATATCCATAGAACACGGCTTAGAAGAGCAGAAGCTTATTGGATTATTACTTTAGCTCAAAATGAACCAAGCCTCATAGACTGACTGCTGCATATACTAGTTTTATCCCTTTGGAATGTGTAAAATATATTTTAAATAGGGACCCTGTATTGTACTTTGCAAACATTAGTTTCTTGGGTGAGGGAATTTCACGCTTTACTGGCAGCAGAAATACAAACATGCAAGACAGAACACTTTTAGATGATGTGCAGCAACAACAGGTCTTTCAGCTGGAAATACACGTTTATTGATCTGTTGAAGTATTCAGTTCAATTCTGTTTCTTTTATTTTTACTTTTCTTTTACTAAAGAAGGATAAAATCTTGTTTCTTTATGATTCTGTGTGGGAGTGACCCCGGCAGGGAAGAAGCCGAATTAGCCTGCTGTCAGTCAGCAGCAGGAGGCGTGTCGTTTGGGAGGAGACAGAGAGGCTTGGTCAGTAGCTGACTGGAGGAGAGTACACTTGAAACCAATCCAAGTAGGGCACGTAGAATAAACAAGTACTAGAAGATTAAAGCATTGTGATAAGAGAGAACACGATGCAGAATTGTAGTTGCAATTTGCAGTAAGTAGGTGCCACAGCAGTTTGCTGCAGTTGTATTTCAATAAAGGCTTTGTGTGCACACAAGCTGTTGTTGCGTTATCCACCCCGACTATTCATGACGTGTAGTGATTTACCACCACAATTGGTGACCCCGACAATTGGTGACCCCAACAATTCTGAAGGAATTTAAAGAAAAACCTAGCTTCTGTACAAAAGCATGGGAACGGGAAGTCTCAAAGCCAGAGACTTTCCACGTAGCAGTTTGTTCCTATTTTTCTTCTCAGATGCTTCCAGTATGAATGACTAGCCAAAGCTCTCAAGAGCACTGTTATGCACAAAAAGGTAAAGGCATACTCTCATTTGTAAAACAGGAAACAAAAAGACGGCAGGGCAACTCTTTCTCTTAATAATAGTATGTGGTAAAAACAAAGAAAACTTGTTAAGAATGAGGGTTGCATGCAAAAGCAAAACAGGACATGACTTCTAGCACATTGCCTACTGTAAAATGTTTCACCAATGCCCTTTAAATCCCTAAAAATTTTAAGGTAAAAACTGTCAAGACTTTAAAGTACATTTTTAAAATAACTCTGTTGGGGAATTTTGGCTCAGTATCCAAACTATTAGAATTAGGTAATTTTAGAGTGAGATGCCTCTTGTATTTTTTTTTTCAGATATAGGTCTGTGCCTATGAAACAGCAGGTTCAATGAAACTCAAAGGTATGAAGCACAAAAATGAAATACAATCTTATGCAGAGCTTCCAGTATTGGAATGCGTGACTGCAAAATACCAGTGAAGCCCAGGCAAGGATGAGAATCATAGAATCATAGAATCATCTGGTTGAAAGAGTCCTTAAAGATCATTGAGTCCAACCGTTCCTCCTGTACTGCAAGGGTCCCTACACCATGT
>NW_010407190.1:0-384 GCF_000710305.1 Buceros rhinoceros silvestris | reverse complement strand
TAAATAATATTAATAATAATAATAAAACATGACACAACGTTGTAAGATAAAATGTAAACACTACCGTTTTTTGGAGACAGGAACTGCGGATATGGACTTTATTAAATTTTCTGGTGGCAGATCCAAAACCTTTGAAAGCTGTATTTGAAACAAAGAACAGAGTGGCTTAAGCAAAGAAGATACATAAATAATATTAATAATAATAATAAAACATGACACAACGTTGTAAGATAAAATGTAAACACTACCGTTTTTTGGAGACAGGAACTGCGGATATGGACTTTATTAAATTTTCTGGTGGCAGATCCAAAACCTTTGAAAGCTGTATTTGAAACAAAGAACAGAGTGGCTTAAGCAAAGAAGATACAGGCAAGACGCTGCTCC
>NW_010407189.1:0-226 GCF_000710305.1 Buceros rhinoceros silvestris | reverse complement strand
TGAACCCGAGACTCGGATCTAGGGACTCGGGAGTCCCTTCCTTGTATGGTGCACTCCTGTCTCGCCCCTAATCCGCCCGGCAGGCAATAAACTTCCCCGCCAAATGCACCGGGAGATAGCAGCCAACTTTTATTGATTACAAGAAAACGCTCGAAACTAAATAAAGGGCTTTTATGAGGATCCCTGCGAAGAGTCTTTTCTTCGCAACCATTACGCTCACTATCGG
>NW_010407188.1:1991-2201 GCF_000710305.1 Buceros rhinoceros silvestris | reverse complement strand
GGGGGTACGCGAGGGCCCCTGAGCCACAGTGATTCAGAGCATGAAGTGCGTGGTGTTGGGTGACGGGGCGGTGGGGAAGACCTGCCTGCTCATCTGCTACACCACCAATGCCTTCCCCAAGGAGTACATCCCCACTGTCTTCGACAACTACAGCGCCCAGAACACGGTGGATGGCAGGACTATTAACTTAAACCTGTGGGACACAGCTGG
>NW_010407188.1:1360-1606 GCF_000710305.1 Buceros rhinoceros silvestris | reverse complement strand
CCCCACCCAGCAGGGCATCAGCCTCTCCAAGCAGATTCGCGCCGTCAAGTACCTGGAGTGCTCAGCGCTCAACCAGGAGGGCATCAAAGATGTCTTCACCGAGGCGGTGAGGGCAGTGCTCAACCCTGTACCAGCCAAGCCCAAGAAGCCCTGTGTCCTCTTGTGACAGGGCTGCCGGCCACCTGCCAGAGACAATCCTGCCCTTGCCCCGGGCCCGCTGCCCCCCAAGAGCCTGTGCCGGTGCCA
>NW_010407188.1:603-935 GCF_000710305.1 Buceros rhinoceros silvestris | reverse complement strand
CCGGTTGGGCCAAACCCCTCTCCTGCCCTGAGGACCCCACCGGGACCTGCTGTCCACACCCCGAGCACCCCATGGTGACCTGCCACCCCCATCCCCTGCTCCAGTGAGTCTATGGAGGACACAGCGTGGCCACTCTGTGCCACTGCCAGAACACGGCCACCGGTTGGGCCAAACCCCTCTCCTGCCCTGAGGACCCCACCGGGACCTGCTGTCCACACCCCGAGCACCCCATGGTGACCTGCCACCCCCATCCCCTGCTCCAGTGAGTCTATGGAGGACACAGCGTGGCCACTCTGTGCCACTGCCAGAACACGGCCACCTATGAGCATCCT
>NW_010407188.1:0-259 GCF_000710305.1 Buceros rhinoceros silvestris | reverse complement strand
AAAAAAGAGCCCTGCCGAGGCTCCCCGTCTCCTGTGCTCTCCCGTGTGCGCCCACCCTCCCTGGGCATGGGGACACCCCTGTGGCCACCCCAGGGGACATGGGTGCCCCTGCCCCACACTGGACCAAACTGAGGGTGCTCACAGCAGGGAACCCAGGGTGCCCCTGCATGGCCAGCCCCAACCACCGGCCACCACTAAGCCCACTCAGGGCCAGCGCTGAGCTCCCTTGTGGAGGTGGGGGGACCATGGGGACACTGCA
>NW_010407187.1:0-701 GCF_000710305.1 Buceros rhinoceros silvestris | reverse complement strand
CGAAGTGCCGCCCTTCTCTCCAGCAGCAGCCCCAGCCCCAGCCCCAGCTGGACTTTCTGCCACGGTAGCTCGGCTCCCTGTGTGGCTGCACCGCTCCGTGCCGCAGGCTCTGGTGCGGGCAGTTCCAAGGGCACAGTGAGCTCGGCGTTCGCAGCAGGTGACGGTCAGGGTGAGCCGACACCTGGTTTCAGCAGAGGACGATGATGGGTGCAGACGCGCAGGGCAGCGCTCCCTGGCCCTGCCACGGCCTCTCCTCGCGGGAGCGGGCATCTGCCAGTGAAGCATTCCGTTGGCTTTGGGAAGAGCAACCCCACGGGAACCAGGGTGTGCCAGGGCGGAGCTGCTCTGCCCCGTGCAGCTGGTCCCACGCCACCTCACCCCAGCTCACGTGCTGTTTCCAGCCTCCCCAAGTTACTTGAGGCACTTCCGCAGCACCGGGGGCGGCAGGCGCAGCAACCTGCCCCCTCCCCTCGTGTTGGGGCTGGAACACTTGCCCACCGCTCGCCTCTCCACGAGTGGCCGCCCACTCCCTGCAGTCACCCTCCCAGTTGAGCTCGGCTGTTGCTGTGTGGCGACACGGGTGCTGGTCCCCTCCTGCTCAGCACCGAGGGCGCGAGAGTGGAGGCAGGTTACGTGCCAGGCAGTGCCTGGGCCAAGAGCTCTTCCTTTGGCCGCAGGTACAGGGGAGCAGGGAGAGCCAC
>NW_010407186.1:0-1932 GCF_000710305.1 Buceros rhinoceros silvestris | reverse complement strand
CCGTGCGCGCCGCGGCGCTGGGAAAGCGCCGAGGTCGGAACGGGGAATGGCGAGAGACTGTCCGTAACCTCCGTAACCCGCACAAGGCGGCCCAGGGATCCCCGGCTCTCCTCTGAACTGTTCTGCCTTTTCTGATGTTGTTTTGCTGTTACTGCTGCACAACCTGGTAATGTCTTTGTCTCTCCCCCCACACCCCATCCCGTATGTTTCCTCCACAGCGGAGTAGCTTTGTCGAGAGCTCACTTTGAAAAGCAGCCACCCTCCAACTTGAGGAAATCCAATTTCTTTCACTTTGTTCTGGCTCTCTACGACAGACAGGGACAGCCCGTGGAAATAGAGAGGACAGCTTTTGTGGACTTTGTAGAAAATGATAAAGTAAGGCTTGTTACCTTTCTTCTTCCTCTTTTGCTCTCCAGAGTTGATCTTCTTCCCCGTTGAGCTGCCAGCTTGTAATACCTGTTGCCCCTTACAAAATAGAAACAGCTCTTGGTCAAGGGTTCCGGTGCTTTGGTAGAGCTGTTGCCCTCTGTGTGCTGCTGGAGTTAAAAAGCCTCCTAAGCTGTATCGGGAATTCAGTGGGCATCTCATACACCGCTAAAAATGGCATAAAAAATTTCATGGGGCATGAATGCCTTTTTTTTTTTTACCTATCAGATTTGCCAAGTTTTATTAGTCCCTACAGAAGCACGATCTGACCTGTATTATGACTTATTATCTGTTGAGCTTTATTCTATGTATTTCTTAAGACTCCAGTGTCAATGGCAGGACTTGAGAAGCATTTGCTTTTAGATTTTAAAAACGTATGTTGGGCAATTCACATTGTTTTTACAATTATTTTCTTAGTCGAGGACAAGAGTTTTTTAATTATGAAAGATGCTCAAATAATGATTTTCTGGGAAATTACAGTGCAAAACATGCCAGAAACATTCCTGTAACACAACCTTCAGGAAGTAAATATCAGTAATGACTCAACACTATGGTGAAGTAATGAACACATTAAAACCAAAACCCTCTGAGCCTTCCCCCTATCAATCTGCTTTATATTAGCTGACTTGAAACGTACAAATTCATCTCAGTGTATTGCCTTGAAAAAGGTGAGAGCGTGATAGCCAAGAAGAGGAAAAGAAGTTCTTGAACTCCTACTGGAAGAGATGTCAGCAGTATTTTGTAGTTTGTCCCGGGTCATTCGGAAGGTTAATATATCCCAATCAGTGGATTCACCTCTCAGAATGTTAATGAACTTTGTTGTCACTTCCATCATGATTATCAGCTCTTGCATTTTAAATGTGCCAAATGTGAGTTCTGGAAGAATTTTTTTTTAATTCTCTCTTTCAGGAGCAAGGCAATGAAAAGACGAACAATGGCACGCATTACAAACTGCAGCTCCTTTACAGCAACGGTGAGTCCCCGCTCCAGTCGCCTGCTGGAGGCCGTAAGCTGAGGCCCGGTTTGTAGGTGCTGTCACTGTGATTTCAAAAATCCACAGAAATTCCCTTGCAGATGCCCCTGCAGTGTGCGATGGGCTCTGAGGTTTACCTGCTGCGTTTGGGCTCGAGCTACATGAGAGGGAGCGACACTAAATGGTCTTTCTGAGGATGTCTGATAGGCACTAGATGAAACTAAATGGTTTTGTTCTGATGTTTACGGAAAGATCTGTGTAACAGCGTTATTTATTACTCTTCTCTCTCGCTCTAGGTGTCAGGACTGAACAGGATCTGTATGTTAGACTCATCGATTCAGTCACTAAGCAGGTGAGCGGAGCTAAGCTGTGCCGGGCTCACCCTGCCTTTTCCTTAACCTTGCCCTGCATGTTTTTTCTTCTCTGGCTCATTTTTCTCTCTTGTTCATCTGTATTGCAGAACTTTTTTTTGAGAGCAATTGAGAAACAATGCTCTTAAGTATCTCTCTCTCTCTCTCTCCCCCTGCCCCCCC
>NW_010407185.1:0-1078 GCF_000710305.1 Buceros rhinoceros silvestris | reverse complement strand
CTAACGGGGCGGGAGGAGCTGCGCTGGCCGCGACCCCGTCCCTGTGCCTGCAGCTCTCTTCCGCGGCTCCCCGAGCCAGCGATCCCTGCGCAGCCCTGTCTTGGAGGGCAGCTAAAGCCTCCTCCAGGGTTTGCAGCCCCACCCGGTGAGGGTCCCGCAGGAGAGCGCAGAGCATCCCCACCGACGGGACAATCCCCACAGACGGGACAATCCCCAGGCATGGAGAGCTGCCGGGGTGCTTGTCCTGACGTTGCCACTGGAGCTGGGGAGGGGCTGCTTGCTGTGACTGGCACGCCGGACACCGAAGCGGGTGCAGAAGGTTGCGGGAGACGTGGGAACGCGTTGTTTCCGTGTGTCCCAGGGCCGAACTCCGCTGGGCCCCTTCCCTGGGCCGGGCGATCACCAGCACCGGGAGGAGAACAATCCTCTAGCCCCGACCGACCGCGGGGTTTGCATATCTCTTCTGTTCCCCATCTTTCGCACTCCCCTTTGTCTCAGCCCGGTTGCTTGCCTCCCCCCACGGCGTGGTGTAGAGGCAAAAAATAGTCTTTCTGGGATGTAAGGATAGAGAAGGGCTTACGGGGAGCGGAACACGCTCGGAGTTGACAGCGACGTGGCGTTCAGATTTCTTGCATCTCCGGTTTGCTTTAACTGAACGGGGACGCACACTCTAGAAACAACTTTTAGCTAGGATTTCGTCTTGTCGGGTATCAGCTTATCAGCTCCTATAGTTGCGCGCGTTAACAGGGCTAATAAATCACGTGTGTGTCTAATTTTCTTTAAGGAAATTGTAACTGTGACATTTGTGCAGAGAAACGACAACAACAACAGCAACAATAAAACATCTTTCCCCCTGAATTCTCCAAAGATGGGGTGTTCGGTTTGGGGTATCTGGCAAAAATTTGCTAAACAGTGCTTTTCTGTCGTAAGAGAGGAGAAAACGGAGAGTAAACTCTCTATTCTGTAAAGCGGCCCCGTATACAGCGTTGCCGTTTGCGGTTGGTTGGGTGTGGTGGTGGTTGGGGTTTGTTTGTTTGTTTTGTAGTTTTGGAGTTTGTTTGGTGGTGGTGGTGTTGGG
>NW_010407184.1:0-1198 GCF_000710305.1 Buceros rhinoceros silvestris | reverse complement strand
GAAGCATAATTCAAGTTTATGGCAATTATTAATTAAGAATGTCTAAAAAGTTGAACACTTAGAAGGCGAAGACCAGTGCAACAAAAATTACATAGAAAAGATATTAAACCAGCAGTCAGAAATGATATTTACATTAGATGAAACTGTCACAAATCAGCATTATTTTTATCAAGGAAAATGCAAGTCATTAGGATTCAGGTTTTAGCCAAAAAGTAGTTTGACATTGTCAGTACAAATGAGAAGCTCTGATAACAAAGCACAAACCATAAATTGTTAAAGCTAATACATTTGAGCTAGGAAAGCAAACTCTATTATTTTAATCACAAAATGCCTAGTTTTAAAGAAGTACTGAATAAGAAATTTAACTTATATTCCCAAACCTTTTCCTTGTGTATAAATTTTAAGAATCCCTTTAAGCTTAGTAATGGAAGATATAATTTCTTAACTAAACTTGGTATAAAACTGTGATTGTTCCGAAGTTTCAGAATCTGTCTTTCTGCGAGATTTTCTGCAAGGTGCGTTTGCTTTCCCAACAGAGGACACACAAGTAGCAAGATATGAACAAGGAGGAAGCAATAGTAATTATTTAGCATCCGTGTTAATTTATTGTTTCCATTGTATCCCCCCAAAATTTAATAATAACTGTGATAGTACTGTCAAGGAACATTTGATACCAAAATACATTTATATATCCTTGGAATCTTTGATAATTTTAATGTTTCAGAAACCCATTGACAATAATTTTAAATCACTTTCCAAGTTCTGCTCCTGAATAATCTGAAAAAGATAATCTTATTAATAACAATATGTATTAAGCATCACAGAATTAAAAAAAGAAAAAAAGATATAAAAAGAGACACATTTAAGACAAACCGTTCTAAAACAAGGTGGAGATAATCCCAAAAGGAACAACAAATTCTCCCATATTCAAGGTATCATGTCCTGTTGTCTTCAAACTTGGAAATAATGTTTTCTAAGATAGAAACCAAGTACAATCATTAGAAAATAGGAATCAGCATGTGAGTGAAAAAGTTTGAATACTATTTGTTGAGTTTCTGCCCCAGCCTTTCACAGAATTAGGATTTCAAGGGCTGCAAATATTTATAACAACTTCTTTAAGACAAGTAAGGCCATTATTGAAAGCTTATATTAGAGACACACAAACAAATAATAATTAAAAAACCCACAAAACCCCACC
>NW_010407183.1:0-311 GCF_000710305.1 Buceros rhinoceros silvestris | reverse complement strand
AAAGGGAAAAGAAGAGGGGGGGGTGTGAGGGAAGGGGACCGAGAAAAGGAGAAAGGAAGAAGGGGGGAAGGGAAAAGGGGGCAACGAAAAGAGGCCGAACGGGGGGAAAAAAGGCAAAACGGAGGAAACGGAAACAAAAAAAGGGTAGAACTGGGGCAACGGTGGGTGAGGAAAGGAAGGGGATAGAGAAAAGGAAAAGGAAGCAAAGGGACAAAGGGGAACGGGAGAAAAAAGGAAAGAAGGGGACAAGGCAGGGTAGAGATCGGGGACAAAAAAAAGCGACAATGGGGGCAAAGAACCAGGACCAAAAA
>NW_010407182.1:0-359 GCF_000710305.1 Buceros rhinoceros silvestris | reverse complement strand
GCAGAGCGCGCCCCCTCTTCATGGAACGTGGCGTTGAGCAAAAGGTCCAGAGAGAGTCTAATTAGTAAAGTGAGCATCTGATGTTAATCATTCCTTTTAAACTGGCAAGGAAGGCAGCTCATTTAACCACTTAATTGCTACGAGTTTTCGTGGGCTGATCTTTGGCAGAGCGCGCCCCCTCTTCATGGAACGTGGCGTTGAGCAAAAGGTCCAGAGAGAGTCTAATTAGTAAAGTGAGCATCTGATGTTAATCATTCCTTTTAAACTGGCAAGGAAGGCAGCTCATTTAACCACTTAATTGCTACGAGTTTTCGTGGGCTGATCTTTGCAAATATGTTTAATGAAGAAGTTGTAAATCT
>NW_010407181.1:0-3186 GCF_000710305.1 Buceros rhinoceros silvestris | reverse complement strand
CTTTTCAGGCCGCGTTGCCAACCTCACGTGTTCTGAACGGATGACTCAGCACTTCCCCCTTCCCGAGCAGGGGATCGACTTCCAGCAGCCGACCGGCGTGGGGCTGGTTTGTGTCAGCAGCCGGTTCCGGGGCCCGCGGGACGTACCCGAGTCACACCTCCCTCAGAAACCAGGAGAGCTTGGAAACGGCGTTTTCAGAAAGACAATACTCTCTTGTAATTGCTTTCCTACATGAGCAAACAGCGTGAGGTGACCCTGACAGGACCAAGGCTACACTTGGCAGACCTCTAGTATCAGCATGTACTGTGCATATACAGCTGTTTGCACAAGCAAGGGGTTTGTGTGGAAATACTGCAGGCACAATTCTAAATTTAAGCCAACAAAGTTAGGCTCCATTGTGACAATAATATTGTACTGTTAGGGCTACTTAACATAACTGTGTTTGTCCAGAACAATGTATTTTCACGTATGATTTATGCACAATGTGGTAACAAATACTCTCCTGATTTAAATTTTAAACCTTCCACACCACCAAGAACTAACTGAAGGCGACTGTCCATGTAATGCCTTTTCCTAATACCACATTAACTGTGGAAGATTCAATTTATGTGTCCATTCACAATTTAATTCACCTATTTTTGTTCAAGTTCTTGCTGTACTTACTTCGTGAACTCCAGATCATGATCTGCTTTCAAGGCGAGGAAGGCAATTGAGATGTGGGGTGCCAAGACCACACCTCAGCTGACCCTGCTGGGGGTGTTTGGATTTTGTCTCCCTGAACAGCCTGGCCACCTGCTCCTTCCACCGTCAAAGCCAAAGGCTTGCCTGGTGTTGGGTCACGCTGTGTTCACCACTCGTGAGGGGATGAAAAATATGCCAGTATGTATGAAGCATTACAAAAATAGCAGAATAGCACTCTCTTGTATTTTAAAAAAATCCAATTGTATTGTGAAATGGTGCCTTCACTATTACATTTTAATAATTTTTATTATTAAAGGGTGTGGAGGCGTGTGTGGTGTGTATAGGATGTAAAATATTTGTTACTTCCAAGACATGAATTGGACTGTTTTTTGGTGAGGGACGAAGTTGGCCAGACAGTAAAGGTGGCATAGTTAAAATTAATTAGGCTCATGGAAGAACTGTTCCTAGGCAACCCTTACTGAAAGGGAAGACTGGTGAACTCACAAATCTACACTTTGCAACTGAAATGGGAGCAAATGTAGGAGATTTTGATGAGTCTTCAAAAAAACTAGAAGACTTCCCTTGTGTAAATAATTGCAAAATTAAATTTAAGTAGTATTACCAATTGTTTAAGGATCACAAATTAGCTATTAAAATAACTGTAATAAAAATACTGTATTCATGTGTTATTTCAGCTCCAGTTTTAAAGCCTATATTGTGACCCCTGGTCAAATCTATAGATCTTGCCTTACCAGAAGAAAAATGAAAAGCCTATGTTAATGTGAAAAAGGAAGCTGAGATTCTCAATCACTGGTCTCAGCATCCTGAGGCTTTAAGAAATGCATCATTATATATTGGCATCACTTTTTACTATGCCAATCTTTCCAGAAAGCAAATACCATTCTTTTTTAAAGAATACACCTATAAGGAATTATATGCCTCAAGTAATCATTATTGAACCAGAAAACTTTTCACCTTTTGTCAGAAATGTGAGTTCTTTTCACTTAGCAGACATTCAATATTATCTTAATTCAATGACTGTTTGGCAACTACTTACCGTTCAGAGTGGAATGCGATCCCAGATCCATCTTGTGGTTACAGATGCACCACTGAAGTTTGCATGAGAGCAATTATGTTTGGTTGGGAACCCAATTTCTCCTCCCCAATGGAGACACTTAAAAATGAAAAAAAAAAAAGAATCTTTCAGGCAGTTAAATCCAAAATCAGAATCCTCAATAGTCAAGCTGTAACAGTCAACTCCTTTAGACAATGCCTGGAATTTTGCTTAGAATGATCAGGCCCAAGGAGCTGAAGTCCTGTCAATCACTTCAGACCTCTGAGACCAAATAGCACAAAACCCAAGACAGCTAAGCTAGCAAGACATAACCTAAGCACCCAATGATTAAAGCTTTCACCAAATGCAGTTATGACCACTTATAATCCCAAAATATCTACTAGAGGAGTCACCTAGTTTGTCCTAACTGTATTACCTAATAGTCTAAAACTTAATTCAGAAGCATCATCATCATCATGGCTTGGCTTCGCAGACAAAGATTTGGGAAGGGCTTTACCCACGCCAATTCAGAAGCAATACTGCACAAACCTGCAGGGCTTGCTGTTGAGAAGACACAAACTGCAACTTTTGACACTATTCAGAATACAAACATCTTTACGTTTTGGGGTCTTTTTTGTCTCTCCTTTTATGCTGACAACATATTTCTCAGTAGAAAAAATTGAGAGGCCTGGTTCTGGCTTGTAAAACCGAATGTATTATTAATAATTGGAATTATGCTGATCCCTACCATACTTATAAGGCATGTTTTTTGCAGTAGTCTATGACTACTGAAACCCAAAATGTAAAGCACGTATATTAGCATGTGAGCCAGTACCTCTAAATGGAGTATTTCCCACAAATACATTTAAAAGCACAGCAGTCTTCCGAACATCTGTTAGTAGGGTGTCCTATTAATTACCCTCAGTGACTCATTTTGGTTTTGGTGCTTAATCTCACTTCTAGTCCTGGAAGCTGTGTGACACCTCCAGCAATGTGTGTTTTGCATGAACAGTTACACAGATGCAGATAAATAAAAAGCTTAACTCATACCTAGAAACTACAGATCGTGAAATAAAACAACATGTACGGACAAGGGGAAACCTGGAACAGCATGTTCTCTTCATCGACTCATATATTATTTATACAGTTGCCTGTATAAATAGTGCCTGCTTTTCTGTCATCCTCCTCTGTTGTATCTACCGCTTCAAGCCCAACACATACACCAGACCGCTGCTTTATTACAATTTCAAGAGAGAACGACAATAATAAAGAAGATACCTTTACCACCTATATGCTGGGGCGCCTGTCCACGCGAAAAGCGCGTTTCAGCAAGTCTCTTCCCAAGTCGCCTGCCTCGACCTTCGCCTCCTCGCTCCAGTCACCGGCGCCCCTCCACGGCTGAGGGACGAAGGTGCCAGCGACCTGCCGCCAGCGACCGACACCCGAGGGCT
>NW_010407180.1:745-2298 GCF_000710305.1 Buceros rhinoceros silvestris | reverse complement strand
TATATAAATGTATATTAATAATATAAATGTATATACATTTAATGTGTGCCTGTGGGATGGGTGTGCATATATTTTACTGTATTTTACTGAGGAAGAATCTCCTTTTCAACATGTTTATGTTCTCAATTTTACTTTGTATTTACAGGAAAGAAACAAGATAAAGTGCACCATTTCCTCTAAAAGAATAGTTAGGGAGGTAGCAACGAGACTGGGAAGAAGAATGTATGTT
The DNA here is from genome assembly GCF_000710305.1 of Buceros rhinoceros silvestris. Classification (NCBI taxonomy): domain Eukaryota; kingdom Metazoa; phylum Chordata; class Aves; order Bucerotiformes; family Bucerotidae; genus Buceros; species Buceros rhinoceros. The sequence continues at coordinate 2,069 of NW_010407180.1, read as the reverse complement.
TCTGCAAACAAGAGCTTTATGTTCAGGGAACCACAGACTGATTCAATCCCTGACTTGGGTACGTGCCTGTATCAGTGCCTGCTAGAGGGCAGAAAGAACTGGACCATCGCAGGTCCAGAAGCAGCTCATCATCTACAGTTTGTTCCCTTGTCTCATCATAGTTTTTAAAGCTCCCACACCAGCATAGCGTGTCCTTTCAGGTTAATTAGACTCTGAAGAAAAGGAACAGGAGGGATTTGGGCAGAAGCAAGAAAAGACAAGCTTCCAAAGACTAAATACCATTGCAATTCAGCCAGCGTAGGGACCAGAAAACCTCTGCCAACTTTGAACAATACAGAAGCAACATTAAAAGCAAAAAACAAAGAACTTGGAACCTTTTTTATTCTGCTGGTTCAAAAAAACCAAACCACTAAACCCCTGTTTACTGAGCTTTTAACAATACCTATTTGATTACACTTGCTGAACAGAGAAGGATAGAAAGACAGACATGGCATCAAAATACTGTTTCTACTGGAGATAATTTGTGCATCAATTGCCTTTCAAAGGGAAACAGTGATTGCAAGCCATAAAGGTAATCTGGAAGCCAGAGAAGTAGTTACTCTTTCATAACAGTTGAGCAGGATGAAACGGGATGGATTTGTTAACCAGCTGAACCTCAGAGCCAGTTTAAGCAGGTAGACATCTCATGTCTGGGTAGGCTACGGACACTGTCCTTGGAGGAGAGACACAAACCTGCACATCATTGCCTCAGTGGCCGGGTCAGGGAACCCATGCTGCTGCTGGGGAGGGACATGCCCTCCCCAGGAGGACAAGTCCAGCCAGGCTGGAAATGGGAACAGCATCCAGGCAGCTGTGGTGCTGCTCAGGTAAGCAGGTAGACATCTCATGTCTGGGTAGGCTACGGACACTGTCCTTGGAGGAGAGACACAAACCTGCACATCATTGCCTCAGTGGCCGGGTCAGGGAACCCATGCTGCTGCTGGGGAGGGACATGCCCTCCCCAGGAGGACAAGTCCAGCCAGGCTGGAAATGGGAACAGCATCCAGGCAGCTGTGGTGCTGCTCAGGCAGGGAAATCTGAACGGCAGCTCCCAACAAAGGCAAAGACAGGGCTCAGCTCCTGTCTTTCCTCACAACTGCGCTCAGCGGCAAAGGAGCAGAGCTTGGATCAGGTCCCCAAACTGATCCAACCGAGCTCTTAGACAGGGAACGCTCTCGGGACTCTGACATCCATTTTGGGGCTCCTCAGCACAAGAGATACATGGGCACACTGGATAGCGCTTGGAGAGGCTGCCAAGGGGGGGCCAGGCGCGTCCGCACCTCAG
>NW_010407180.1:0-660 GCF_000710305.1 Buceros rhinoceros silvestris | reverse complement strand
TCTTTCCCTGGCCAAGCACTTCCAGCTCTCTCAGCCTTGCCTCCTGGAACAGGCAGCAAGAGAAGCTTTGAAGTCTTCAGGCTCACAAGTTACCCAAGCCCTCACTGGGACATGTCCCCCGGCAGCCTGTAGTGACTCAGCTTTCAGCAAGCAATTCCCAGAGGCCACTTCCACACCCCGCTCCCTAATCAACTTCCCTCCAAGTAATGTATTAGTTACCCCACTGAAAACAAGGCAGAAGAAAGGAGAATGACAGCAGCTGAATAAGCAACTTCTTTGCTTCAGTGCAAAGGTAAGAGTTACCTTTGCCTGCTGGAGGGCCTTCTCAACCTTACTGGGTTCGCTCAGTCCACTGGTGATGGACTGCTGCTTGCACTCTAGCTCACTCAGTGTGTCCTTCAGCTGCTGCAGGGAGTCCACATAGTCCTGGCTCGGCTGGCTTTCTGTCTCTGGAATCATTAAAAAGAGTAAGGGAAAAAATACAAGATAAGGAAATAGACACAAGACCCAAATTACAAGAGATGAGAAATAAGGTTACCAGAATCATTTAGAAACAAGAAATCATTTGAGATGAAATTGTATATTGAACCTTTGAGGGCTAAAAAACTCTTGTTGATGGCAATGTTCTCTCCTTTAAAAAATATTAAGTATTTATATTTA
>NW_010407179.1:10258-14439 GCF_000710305.1 Buceros rhinoceros silvestris | reverse complement strand
CCCCTTCTTTTTTTATTTTAGGCAGATGCTACATTTGATTTTAAATTACAAGTTAATTATCAGGTACTTGGAAGAAGAGTTCAGGACATGAAGAGCAATTTCCTGGAGGCTGCTTTTCTCTTTTACCCAAAACCTCAATGACAAGAACAGCTTCAATTCCCTTTGTCAACATCTGAGCAATATAGCTCACCACTTAAAAGAAGTTTTCAACATCATTATCTTCTCCTGATAGTTGGAGAAAGGTCTCTACTTCTTTTGTTCTGATTGTTCCTTTTTGTACAACTAAGATTGAGGTATCCCACAGAACCACAAATTTTTAAAATTCGTTTCTCTCACCTTGTATTTCAAAAGTTCCAAAGTTGGCCAGTTCCAATAGGAAGAAAGATGGTGAAAAATCACCCTCTGAACCCCTCTGACATTCATATGGCAAGAGATAGGAATCAAACACTGAATCACCCACTCTGTTGAATTAAGGCTTTAATCCAAAGCATTTGCTTCCTGTCTAAAAGAGCAGTGACCTGTTTACCATCTAAACTCTTACTAAAGTATGTAGAGGAAGGTCCATTTCACCTTTACTGTTATCAAGTGGTAAACAGGGTCATAGGATGAGTATAACAACAATTTCTATTCCCGCTGGACCTCTAGGTTTCAGTATTTCGTTGAGTTATTTTCTATTTAATTACAAGAAATGAAAGAGTTTTGATATAAGTTTTTTCTACCTCATCATTTAAGATGCCTTCTGAAGGACTCTAAATGATGAGTAAATTCCCCTTGAACTTGAAACATTACTATCTTGAACGATAGGCCAGAGTCAGCAGGCCTATCGCTATTACATAGTAGTTGTAAGTTTTGAAATGTTGAGATTTTTCTTTTCAATGACAAGTTTGAACAAAGATGAATTAGATTTGGGGCTAGGCTAAAAAATTCATGTGGTGAGTTGAGATTATTGAAATTAATTTGAAAAATGTCATCAGCTTTATGGAGGAGGAATGTTTAATTATATTACCATCACACAGATAAAAAAAAAAATAAGAAAAAAAAGAAGTACATACATTTTCATAATTGGCTATCCCAGCTTCTTCTCTTCTGGTCCTTTTTTCCATCTTTCAATATATTGTTTTTCTTTCTTTTTTCCCCCCTTTCTTCTTTTTTTTTTTTAATGTCATTATATATCTCTGCATCTAGTCTCCTAGATTCAATAGATTTTTTCTTTTTGTTTCAAATTTTGACCAGATATTCTTACCAACAATCATGAACAAACTTCTTCCACCTCTAACATAATCCCTTTTCGGTGTATTTCTATTAGAAACCAACATCCAAATCATTCATCCCTTTTCCTATAGAAAAAATCTCACCTGCTCTTTGATGTGGTGTAATAGTCTTACTGACTTCCTCGGGCTAACGCTGACATTCAGCTTTTCATTAAGTCTGGATATTATTATTTGTGATATCTAGGTAAGAGGTGACAACTCACATCTTCTGAGTGCAATGCTTGAAACTTATATTTCACTTCTCCACTTCTCTCTCTTTCTCCTCCACTCCTCCTCCTATTTCTCCCCAGCATTCACCTCCCTTCTTCAGAGATAAAAACTTTTACATTATTCAGGTCTCCATTACATACTCTCTTTGTTTGGTTTGTATGTGAGACTTTGAAGATCTGTAGTTCTTTTCAACATTCAAGGTCTTTGGACCCCTTACTTGTATTCAGTGCTATGCTACTTGAATTAGTATTACCCTTCAAAGACCAGTATTTTACAGTGACAGCAGCCACTGTGTACCAAGCTTTGTTAAAGCTGTTATTGCCAAAATCTCTTTTTTGTTTTCACATGCTTTCTGTCTTTGCAACCAAAAGAAATGTTTGATTGGAAAATTGTCATGTCGTCAACAATGAATTTTGCATTTCCTTAAAAGAACAAGATTAAAACACAGTTTTGGAGAGTTTTTGTTGCTAATGTTGTTGTGATTTCTTTTTTCAATGAGCAGATCAAGAAGTCTGATGTGATAGCTGCCACATTGTGGAGTAAATGGAAGAAAATATGAGTACCTAAACTTTTAAGATCCAAAATATGTTAAATGTTCAGAATATTTAAGAAGAAATGACTCCAAGGTAATGAAATTGTTAAGGTTATCTTCCAAATCATGGCAGTTCTTTTTTTTTAATTTTTTTTTTTTTAAAATAAGAACCTTATAAATATTTACCCGTAGAAGCTGTGCATATTATCTTAAGGCAATGTGAAGTTACAGACACTGCAATTCTTTACATGCAGGAACCACCCTTCCCTTCCCTTCCCTTCCCTTCCCTTCCCTTCCCTTCCCCATAACCTCTGACCTCTTTTCCCTAAGCAGCAGGGTTTAAACACATTGTTAATTCAAACTCAAATGTTTTAATTCCTTTCAGGCTCTTAGGTAAATACCATCTGGTCCCAATGATTTGTTACTTTTTATCGATATGTCGAAAATCTCCTCTGCTGACACTTCGAGACTGACATTCAAACACAGAGAAGCAAAAGAATTTCCCTTCTTCACAGTGAACATGGATATGAAGAATTAATTTTCCTTTTCTTTTATGACAGTATCTTCCTTGTATGATTCTTTTACATCTTGGTCATTTGTAAATCCTATAAACTCTCTGGCAAGTTTCTTGCTTTTGATGGATATGAAAAACTTTTTATTATTACTTCTTTTATTTTAAAAAGTTTAGCAGCTTGTTTCTCACACTAATCTTTTCATCCTGTTTTTATTAAGTTTTAACATTCGACTTGTCCACAGTCAAGCCTTTCTGCTATTTTCATTGACTGCACATGCCTTCCACTTTTGAAAGATATTGATTTATTTCTAAACTAAACTGGAGGGGGGATACTTCTCTTCAAAGGATGACACAAATGAAAAAATATGGGAAAAACAGGAAAAAGAAAGGCTGTTTGCTTAAAGGAATTAATTTCAGTGGATATAAAAATAAGGAAATAGAAAACAGAGAAGATTAATCATAGTAGTTAAATTTACATTATTTCTAATATCAGGTTATGAAACAAAACTGTGCTTCGATGATCTGTTTTTTCATTCCACCTCATTTGCAGCAGCTTCTCCTTAGATGAAGGGCACTGTGTACACTCGTTCCCATAATACTAATCCCCGTAATATTCCTGATGGCTGCTGGGACAAAAAAGCCCTCCTTTATCAGACAACACGAAGATGTGTCTTGGCTACTTTAGAGTATTTGTACTTCATAGACTGGTTATATTATTGATAATATTTCAAAAAGCTCCTATAAAGGTACCAGCCAGAGCATCCAGTTATTAAAGCTAAATTTCACAACAACTGGAGCCTGCAATTTAAATCTGTCAGGTTTTAAGTCCATTTGGAAAGGCTTCTAATTTTTTTAATCCTTATTCAGCCATTCCTCATCAATGGAGAGGAAACAGGTTTGGAAGTAGAAATTAATTAGAGGGTACCTCTAGAGACTGAAGAGAAACCTGATCATTTCATATGTAGAATGTCATTCAACGAAACGGTTTCCTAATATGATGGCTATTGTCTGTTTACTTAGGATTCAGGTTGTGGTTGGATTGTGGGTTTTTTTGGTCTTAAATTCTTGTTTTCCACAGCAATATTTAAAACAGCAGCATAAAGCTTGTCAGTAAATGCTAGCTTTATTCCAGAACTCTTGTCTATGCTGCAAATCAAGCTGTAACTAAAAGCATAAACAACGGTTGTATACAAATGTAGATCAAGATTTTTTGATGTAAGATTCTAAAGGCAGGCACCAAAATGGCGCAACCAAATAAATTAAACATGAAGTTTCTGAAGGCCTAAGCACCTGTGGCTCCTGGTTGTACTGATCCAAACTAGGAATGTGTAGTAGTTCCTCAGAAAATCTTCTGTTGTCTTTCTGTTAGATAGTTGATAAGATATTTGGGTTCTGAATGTGGAATTTGTATTTTTAGAGCATTAGAGAGAGATACTAACACAACCTCTTGTTATTCCAAAATATTTTGCCATCTCTTTTTGCAATACTGTTAAAGAAAAAAAAAATCCTCCACCCCCCTCTGGTAATGAATATAATTGATTCGATGCCTTCACTGTACCATCTCTGTCAATTCCCTTGAGATATTTCCTTCATTTGTCTAACAGGAATGTTTCTTTATGAGGTGGTTAAAGGTAGTTCATGACATTGCTCCTGC
>NW_010407179.1:0-10231 GCF_000710305.1 Buceros rhinoceros silvestris | reverse complement strand
TCACTATATAATAGGATGAGTGTCTAGGAGTGTGAGTGGGAAAAGGGAGACCTGCTTGAGCAGTGGAGGATGCACTGTTCATGAAAGTACCTGCCATTGATTATAATAATGTCCTTTCTACAAGGGAAAATAGTTTGAGTTTAGAACTTTTGGGACAGATAATATAACCTGATAATACCACCTATTGTAAATACCACCACTTGTAAACTGCTGGTGGCAAAGGCAGGCTATTATCCACACTTATTTAAATGCCATCATAATGGATGCTCTGAGACTTTTTAGTAACACAAAAGGTAAATAATAATATGAGGAAATGTATTGTTCTGGGGAAATACAAGTATCACAGTGTTAATACTTCTCATGAATCAGAAAAAAACTGAAGAAATTTTTAAAAATCTGCAAGGAATGTACTTTTGGAAAAATATTTCTTTAGAATGAAAGATATGCTTAATCATTTTTCGATAGACTTTTGTTTGTATTAAATCTGAAATGAGGGTTTCACGTTGCTTGCCTTCACTTACTGGAGTCTGAGCAGGTACCTGGCACTCATTGTTTCCAATGGCATGTACTCCTCCAGTAGACTACGTCGCCACAGTGCACCAGATGATACATGATTGATGAAAAATTGCGTCACTTGTAACCTCAGTTCAGTATGAAGAGCATAGCTCATCCACCCATAAAAGAGTATGCAATAATCAGAATTTTACTTTCCAGTATGCTGGAAGCACAAAAAGAAAGCTTGTTTTAGGGAAAAAAAGACCCCAAATCAGCAGGACAAGTGTAAAGTGTAACCTTCAACTGCTTCCCTGTCCATGTTTCGGTGATCTTTATGATTTGTCAAATCTTCTGCTCAACTATTCTGAATCTGTAACATACTTCTCAACGGCAATTCATCAAAGAGATGTGGCTAATAGATACACGTTTTCACAGAAAATGTGTTTTGTGTTCAAATACAAATTAAAAAACCCAGACAGGACTTGATATTCTTAAATTGTTCTGGTTAATGATTAATTCATGATATTTATTTGTACAGCAGTTTGCATAGTTGCATATAAAAAAGGTTTCCTAAGTGGTACCACATTATAAAGAATCTGGACATATCAACAGCTACGATCAGTAACAAGGTGAAATCACTTTCAAGGTTGGGAGAGGGATTAAAAAAAGAGTTTCCCTGTAAATCTCTCCAGTTTACTGCTAAGTCTAAGTACATTACCCACACAGGCATAGGGCAGAACTGCTACACATTCCAGGGCTTTTGATTCTCAGGTTTGCACCTGAATAACAAGGCAACAATTTCTCCTATCCTTGGCACTGACTGTTGCTCCTGTAATTGCCTGCTCTGTTATGAGCCTTTTTTCCCCTTTCCCTATAAAAGAAATTACAGCTTGTCTCTGTAGAAGATAAAACCTGAGTAACTGCTGTACCACAGAAATGCAGCAGGTTTTGCAATAATAAGAAGAAAGGAAGATATGCGACTTGTGGGCAATTAAATAGATTCGACACAGCGGCCCATCGGAGAGCCACTTATTTTTAACTCCTTTTAGTTATTTCTCTTTAAAAAGGGCTTTAGCCCTCCAGCTTCTCTCTGAAGAAACTTTGAGACTAGCCATGACAGGACTCATGTTGTTAAGCCTGCTGGGTAGCGCCAGTACAAAACGTGATGACAGAGTCACCCACAGAGAGAGCTGTCTTATTTATCCCCATGCTGGAAAACTGATGCACTCCTAGCAGTAGTAGCTTCCTCTGTAATCATTTGTATTATTATTTATAACAAATTACATGTCAAGGACACAATGGCAGATTGGTGCATTCCATTAATTTTTGTATGAGGGGTGGGGGGAATAAAAGGCTATGAACCATTACCAGACACACATTGACAATTTATTTTACCTGCAAACTGAGAAGTCCTTTGCATTTAAACTTTCATGAGGCAGATTGAGAAGGAAAGAGACAGATTCAGACAGACTTAAGAGATGGGGGCAGGAGGAAAGAAATGGGAGCCTGAGCCTTGGTGAAGTGTCAGATATGGATATGAATCAAAATGGTAACATTAATTCCATTATATTTACTAAGGCAAAGTTGTTTTCTGGAAAAACACTTGTTAAATACATAGGTTTCAAGAGATTAGTTGATGAACATTTAGGGTCAGGGAAGATAGTCTCTACTGATGAATACTAGTAGATGACACACATTTTTAAAGATACTGGAGTAACATTCTCCACATTTAAGGAGCGATTGTTGTAGGTCGTTAGTTTCAAGCTTTAAGCAGGAGTTATTCTGTGAGAGATACATGGCAGAAACAAATCCTAAATGAGAAGTGGAGGCAGAGGCAGTACTGAACAAGATTTAAGCAGCACGAAGAGTTTAGTAAGCAACAGAGTGAAGGAGAAGAAGAACGTGGAAACATTTGTGAAAGAAGAGGGGTAAGAAGAATGAAAGTTTGAACTCTGGCCTGTGTAATGTAAAAGGACACACAAGATTATTGTAATTGTCCTTTCTGGCCTTAAAAATCCATGCATCTATGAATGAATAAATCTATGATTCTGGGACAAAAACTGAAGCAAGGTTCAAAGATTGTAGGTCCAAAGTGAAACTCATCAGTGAAAACTTATGAAAAGACATGATTGATGACTAACCTTGTCCTTACATTGTACGTGAGGCTACTGCTTTTTGAAAGTGACACTTGTCACTTTTCCATCTTACCAGGAGGAGAAGAAAAATATATATACAATCTTTGTCAACATCAATTTTTCCTTCAGGTTTATTGTACTCATAAACTGTACAGCACAATGAAAAAATACAGTGTCACCTTGGGTCCATCAAAATTGACACTAAAAGGTTAAATGAATTTCTTAGCTTAGCCTGATCCAAAGAGGAAGAATACCTACACAGTACAAGCTGCACACATTAACACTTTTTTCTTTTCTTTTCTTTTTCTTGCAGACAAAGTTTACAGACAAACAATGGACATTGCATTCAGCACAGTAGCAGACAGGTAATTGTATCAGTAGGTTTCAAAGATCTGAAAGTTCTTTCAGAAGATGATTTGCAGTGCTAAGCGTTATGGCTCCAAAGAGAATCACAGATTGAAAGTTGTTGGTACATATGAGATGGCAAGCTAGTCAGCTTTATTATCTGTGCCAAATTGGGTGGAGTTGTCTTCACTGAGCCTTTTTTTAACCTGCTAGACTAAGCATTTCCTTTTTCGTCTTCATTTTCAAACCTGCCTTATTATGTCTCTTTCTCTTTTTTTCCATTATCACTCCCTTGGCTGTGCTGCTACACTCTTCAAATTGACTGTTCTTTTAAAATTCTGCAACTGCATAGATTTAAGATAAGAACATTGAGAGAAGGATGGGCTCTTTATGACTATATGGGAACTGGTGAGAATCTTCACAAGTTACCATTTGTTTATCTAAAGTAAAAAATAAATAATACTCAAATGTTTCTGGCGTTAGGATATAGGATATCTTGTGTCCTGCAGTCCCTGCTACCATCTGGAGGGATACCAGTCAAACTCATCCTGGCTCAGAGAGAGTATATACTGACAAGCGATTACCTGGAGAGAAAAACAAGTTTATAACTGATGTAACAAAATGATGACTTTATATTACTGCTTAAATAGCTTGAGAGTTCAGTTGCTTAGTTACAAAATTTTTGAGAAGAGATGCTACTAGAACTAGATGCTACTAGATGCTACCAGAACCTTTTAAGTATGTAGCTGGTGGGTTTGAATACATTTAACCTTGTATTACATAGAAAACAAAGTGAAGGGGGGAAAAAGGTATCTACAATTAGGGACTTGGTTCCCATGGCATTTGTGAGCTCCATCTCCTGAGCTCTGTACTAGGACCTATAGGCAGCTCCATTCATTTTTTGAAAGGTCAGGCATGCCATGAAAACTAAGCACTTACAGTGCGTATGCCACTCCATACCTGCAAACAACTGCTTACGAATCTAAAACATGGATGGAACAAAAGTTCTTCAGGATTTACATGTTCATCTACAGCAAGTCCACAAATGAATGAGAAGAAGTCACATACAAAAAACTACCTCTACTTCTACCGTTCTATATGATTAATAGAGGAATTGAAAATTAAGCGCTAAAGACATAACAAATTTCCTGCCTCGACCAGGCCCTGGATCCCTAATAGAAAAACGATTTGTGCAATAATTACTCCTTATTTTGTTCTAGAATAAAGGCACTGTGCATTAAGTGACGCTGCAGGCAAAGTGAATAGGAATCTATACCTATAGACAAACTATAAATAAGGAAGCCAGAGGCTAGGAGATGTAGAAAAAAAATTAAATGAAGCTTTATGACAAAATTAGCCAGTTATTAATGCTTATTTCAGACTTCATACCACATAAAACTAAACGAAATAGGAAAATGAAAAAAGAGTCAGTGGAATGTCAGTGCTTGTAAGTAATTACATTCATAACAGGTTTTTTATCTTAGTTTGCATTTTGACATTAGAAGACTGTATTTTGTCCCCTTTTTACTGTAAATGCTATATATTAAAAAATCAGTAATGCCTTTCCATCATGCCTAGTGTGGGGAGTCTTTGATACCTGGGAAAAATTAGGAACAGCTTCATCCAGATACTCATATTCCAGAAGTCTGAGAATAGCACCGGCTGCTTTACCTTAGCTGGCTTTCCGCTCCTGGGCCTTTAATGATGGTCAGAAGAGAGCACTTCATGAAAAAAAAAGTTTGTATAGATTCTACTTAATAACCACTATGTAAGAATTTATAACCTTCCTTCTAACTGCCTAGTTTTTCTTTAGCTGACTTCTGCTACTGACTTCCTTTACTTAACTCTTAGAAACAATTTCTGGAATTCACTTTCTGGGAACCCTTTGCAAAGTCTGTGAAAGTTGTGAAGCCTGAAGGACTAAAAGCCCAGTGTCTGAACTGCAGCAGGTCCTGTTTATCAAAGACAGCGCTTCAGAAGCCTGGCGTTGTAGATTAACCCCAGCAGCAGAGGATGGTTAGTAAATACACTCAGGCATTGAGCACTTGTGACATTGCGCCTTTATGTTCATATGTGTGCGTTCACCTGAGTGGATGGATATATCAGAAAATTCTGGTAGCAACTGAAGTATTATTTTGCCTTGACTATTTGCCATGCTGGTTTTTGCAATGTTGATTCTCTGTACTAATATAAGTAACATGCAAAACATAAGCTACAAAGGTTTCTTTAGCAATACAGAAGGCAAGAGCAAAAATGAACGAGAAGCTTCATGATTTTGACATATAATTCTTTGGATATGATCAAAAAAGTCTATTTACTGGAAACTCTACCAAGTGTCAGGCAAAACAATTTAAAGAATTGGAACTGTCAACAGGATGACACTTCCATTTTGAGACAACTTTTGAAACTTGTTCCTTTTCCACATTGTGTTGAAACATTTATTTTCCTAATGAACGATTTGGGTTTTGGATTCATGTCCAAAGGAACTTAAGCACCCATCTCTGACTTTGAAGAAAAAAAAATTAAACCCAAAACTTATCCTGAAGAAAACTTTATTGAAACCAATGCACTTGTATATAATACTTCCATTTTGGCAGAACATCATAATAGAATACAGCTTAACTTAAAATATGTTCTGACCAGCAAACTTTAACAACTCTGCTCTTAAGGGTGCTAGAAAGACCTTCATTTGTTTTAGGAATAACATTGCGGGCAACAATTAGACCTCTGTCTGAAGTTATACAGCTGAATTTACACAGCTGAGGTAAATGCAATGCTTTAACTTTGCAGGTTTGTTGGCATCCCTAGGGGAGACTGTGTTCTGCAAATACAGACTCACAATTCTTGTCACAAGTGTGTGCTGAAGCTTGTAATGGGTTTCTTCTGAACCTTTCACACTTCTGCTTTCCACAGAAGGTTCATTTACCTTTTCGAAGCAGAACAGAGCTGTTTTTAGATTGTCTTGATTCCAATAGAGACTGAGGTCCCTTGAGTCTAAATTGGGATGCCTTTGTCTAAGCAAATTTTTATCTGACTCATTGGCAGTGAAAGGAAGAAAATGGTACCAGCTCTAAAAACTTCATGCTCTGTTTTGTAGTTCATTAATTATTCCCTTCAGAAATTTCTGCACTACTTGACTTTCGCATGTCCAGTTACTTAATTAAAATTGGAATGCCCTAACTGGTTAACTGAAAACCAGGCACTTCCTTAGTTTATCATTTTGAGGAATAACATTTCATGGTTGACTAATTAATAATTGGGTATAATGTTGCTATATAATTATTTTACTCACGGAACAAATATACAATGTTTACCATGATCACTCCAACGAGCTCTGTGTTTAGGTGACTGTCTCTCTGTAAATATTGCCATTGGAGAATACCTATACCAGCCACTGGCTTACCTCCCCTGTATCTGTAGCTTCAGCGTGTTTTTTCCCCTCCTTCTATATCTGATTCCCTCATTCTCAAATCTCATTCAGCATTGCCTCATTTAAACAAACACTGAGCCCCAAGACAATGTGACATGCCTAGTTCACACTCGCGTGTGTATGGGAGAATACCCATTAACCTAGTTGCCCTAATTAGTTTACTACAATTTTTTCTTCCCTCAGCTGATACATATGGAGTGCATTTGTGATATTTGTAAAAGCTGTTGACAGTATGAAATAGCTTAGAATTCTACCCTGCACTGCATGTCAGGAGATACGATTTTAAATATCAGATGTGTTAAGGCTTTAAGGCACTTGCGTTTTATGACTGTTTAAAGTCAGACGTTCCACCAGGAATGTGTCACTGGGTGACAATAGAGCCTTCTGTGGAAACAGTCCTATGGATCAGTTTATAACCTTGGGAGCTCTACAGAAAACAGCAAAAAGGGCTTGCAAGGATGAGGGTGAGTTTGTGTAAACATTTTAGGAAGGATCTCTGCGTCCTGTTCTGCCCTTCATGAAGCTTCAGGGTTAATTTAATTTTCGTTTTCTAAAACATACCTAACTCTTGCTTTCTGCTGCAGATTGATGCCCTGAGACAACCACAGCCCTCACTGTTCCTGCCCAGCCTCCCATGGGAGCCTCACTGAGGCTGTAAGATGTAGGTCTCCAAATCCTCGCAGCCCCGATCAGCCCAGCTATGGGTCCCACCAAGCCAGGTCCAATCACACGCTAACAACCTGGACCCCGGCCCATTTGGTGCTGTAACAGGCAGGCAGAGTGAACTGCTGCATTGTAAAGGCTGTGGAGGATGAAAAATCAAATTGTACTTAATTGATCGAACCTCGCTTTCATAATAAACGAGCTTCTAGGAACATTAGCTACACCGATGTCAGAATTTCTGGTGAAGTGACAGACATTGTCTCACCGTCAGGACCCAGTCTTACAAACCAGGGTCAGGATGGGTCAGGAAGCCCTTGTGAGACCAGGGGCTGCTCGGCCACCAGCACCCCAGCAACAGGAGCCCCCAAACCTGCCGGGGCATTCACCTGCATTGTGAGTGGCTTGAATTAAAGTCATCCACCTCTGTGGTGAAAAGGAGGAGAAACTGCAACCAGTGAGGCTGCGGGCTATTTATTGGACTGTGAGATACTTCAGTGGAGGTTTCTTATGTTTGTTCTGCTGAAACTGTTCCACTTTATATGAATAATTAAATAACCATTGGGTTGAGGAGAGAAGGAGAAATGATTCTGTACCTTACCAGTTAATTACATAAAGCAGTGAATAAAATGTTGTGGTTTCTGTTTGCAAATAGTTGCAGAAATAAGTTATCTAATATTGGTTTATGTATACTGAGATATTTGTTGCATTCCTTGAAATTTAAATACTTATCATAGGATTTTTTTTTATTTCCAATGTTGTTATTTAGAGAAAAAATACGAATAGGAATATTGGGTGTTGGTAAAATGAAGGTGGAAGATTATTTCCATTTTTTAATTTTGACAATAAAAGTAACAGAAGAAAAAAAGGAATACAAATCAAAAGAAGCTTGGAGACTTGTTTTTGTTTCTTTTTTTCAAAATTTTTTACAGTTTAACAGAAGTGAGTTTATCGATTTTCTGGGGGAACAGATAGTCTACGAATATTTTTACAATTTTTTTTCTGTTGAAATTATAAAAATAAAACCAAAGTCAAATTTACAACAATTCCCCTGCCACCAAAAAGAAGTCAACCCAAACCAACAACAATAGCGAACAACAGAATATTCCATTTGAAAATCATCACACAAGCACACATAAAACTTTCAAGTAAAATATATTCATATAGACTTTAATAGTATTATATTTTGTATTTTATCACCTCCTTGCATCATCCGGAGTAACTTGGATGTATATAGGTCTGAACTCAGCCTAGTTGTAAGCTCACACTTAAATCTATTCTTTTCAAAAGAGCAGTTACATCTGTATGTAACTTGGAGCATTTTCTTAATCATCTGGATTAAAAGGATTAAAACACAGAAATAGATTTCAACACTTTCTTAACTGATGAAACATGCTGTTGTTACCAGGATCTGACCTTTCCTGATTTTTGATGCAAACTGAATTAGAAATCTTGATGGCATTCTCCATGAGCTAGTCTTGTTTGAATTCCTCCTGTTTTACATTATCTCTGTGGTTCTTAGATTGCCACAGTTTATTGCATTAAATCAGACCAATGTAAAATCTGATGTGCATCTTATTGGCAGCAGCAGTGTGCAAGAGTTGCTATCCATAAACTTTGGTAGAGTTGCCAACCCTCGATGCTTTAGATATAGCCAGCCTGATAGAGAACTTTAGTCCAAAAGTGTGCAGTATTTCACTATTATATCTCCATCATGGTCAATTAGCCAGACATGTTCCTGGCTTTTATCTTCAAAAATGATGCTTCTTGATTATTTATGTTTCCAAAAGCTATTATTGAGTAATTCAGTGTAGTGAAGGACTTCAATATGCTCCACCATTGTGACTGTAAATCCAGGTGTTAATACTCCCAGGTGGCTCATCATCTCACTGCAGATACCTAATAAAGTTGCCATTAGCTGGCAGTATACACTGAAGAAAGCTATACAGCCAGCTGATCTTCTCATTAAAGAAAGGGCTACTGGAGAATGCCAGGAGATTATCTGAGCTGTCCGAGGTTTTAAACAGAGGAAAGGAAAGAGATAGAAAAGGGTTATTTTCATAGATTGCTTCTAGGAACAATACTGGAAGCGGTAACCAACAACAGATGGAGGACAAAGTACTTGTAGAATAAGAGCAAACCACAGCTAAAGGAGTCAGGCCAGTTTAGAAGTCAGATGTTGGTTCTCCAGCCTTGTTTCTGAGAATAACTTTAAAAATCATCCGATTCTGATAAATTCAATGTAATTTGACTTATCTCATCTCCTGAAAAGATAAAGTCCTGAAAGACTCACCATCTTTCACTGAGAGAGGAAATTTGGGAAAAGCTAATAAAATATTACTAGGAAATTGTTGATGACTTTTTTGCTTGCTATTTTAAAAAATACATTAGGTTTAATATCATGATTGTGATAACATCTTAGAATATAATAATCTTCATATCAGAAGCGGGATAGATCTGGTCCAGCTGAGGGAAAAATGGTAAAAGAAATTTCTGTCCACCTAAATACACTTATATGCAGAGTCTGGAAAGGAACCTAAAATTTAGGGTTTTTCATTCCTTTTCTGGTAACAGTCAACAGATATATTCTCTCATTCTTAGGTTCTCCTGGCTTTCAAGGACAATGATCTCCAGGGAAACTGGAGGTGATTCCAAGTTCTTGGGATGGAATACCTGTCCTGGCTATGCCAGGACAAAGCATCCTGGTTTCCTGGCAAAAAACAATTTGGTCATGCAACCCAGGTGCACTGTGATGAGCTGAAAGTCTGGATGAGTATTGAATAGCAAGTCAAAGGCTATCAGTGAATATGGGTCATATAGAGAACGACTTCCTACTCTGGCCCAACATTATTCTTTTATTTCAAGTGCTCAAGGGCTGTGTGAGCCATGAGATTGTCAGCATGATCACATTCCTTGGTGTTTTGGGTTTTTTTCCCTCTTTGCTCTTACAGAACTTTTTCATCACCTGCAATGAATAGGTATGCTAAGCCAAGCCCACAGAAGTGATAAAATGCCTGAACTGTGATTATGCTGTTTGCTGTCACTTGGTATCTCATCCGTGGAGATACACTCCTGAATACACTTCATTAATTGAAAGCTCTTGTTTTCACAGTGTCCACTGTCTCATTTACTGCAAAATGAGATGGTGCTTCGGAGGCTGACTGGG
>NW_010407178.1:1163-1365 GCF_000710305.1 Buceros rhinoceros silvestris | reverse complement strand
GCCGTGCTGTCAGCTTCCCCGGGGCTTGCGCCAGGCGCTCCGCCTGTCCCCTGCTGACACCCGCCACCTTCAGCCTGGCCAGACGAGGTGGTGACAGGCAGGAGAAGTGGTGCTTGTGGGATGCTGCTCCTGGACAGGAGGTGACCTGTCAGGACCCCCGACCCAGGGCTGGACCCCCGGGGCTCAGCACTCTGCTCCTCGC
>NW_010407178.1:609-1082 GCF_000710305.1 Buceros rhinoceros silvestris | reverse complement strand
AGGAGGTGACCTGTCAGGACCCCCGCCCCAGGGCTGGACCCCTGGGGCTCAGCACTCTGCTCCTGGCACCCAGGGCTACGGTCTCCTGCCACCAGCAGATCCCTCGCCTGCCGCAGCCCGGTTCTCCCCTCTCCCTCTCTCCAGAGCAGCGCCAGGCACTTGGCCCTTCCAGGGGCCTTGGTGAAGGTCCCGACACCTCTGCAAACCCCCAGGCCGGGAGGAGCTGGCTCTTTGCTGCCACGAACCCTCCCGCAACAGCCCTGTCACCAGCCGGTTTTGTCCTTTGCACAGATGTGGCACCAGAGATTAGGCTGCAGATTAAGGTTTTACAGAATCCTGGAGCGGGTTCCAGTTCCCGGTCCCCGCGGGGCCAGCGTGCAGCCAAATCTCTGAAATCTTGCTGGGCTGGAGTGGGGAGAGACATCTCCCACCGTGTCCTCCCAAGCAGGCGAGAGACGGAGCCCTGGTGCTCA
>NW_010407178.1:0-415 GCF_000710305.1 Buceros rhinoceros silvestris | reverse complement strand
GAATCGGCGTTGTCCTGGGAAGAAAAGCGCGGAAGAGGCGGCAGGAGCTGGAGCTGTTTCACGAGTGGCTTTAGGAATAAGCCGTGGCCAATCCCTCCTTACCAGAGGTCGGGCTGGGGGCAGACGGTTTCAGCACAGAGGGCACGTCCAGGCCATCGTGCCTGCAGGGCTCACGGGCACCCCTGGAGCCCCACCACGGCGGCACCGCCTGAGGGCAGGGGCTGGCTCTGGGCTGCCCAGGGGCCCAGGAGGGTCCTGGGGGCCTTTTGAATCCCAGTGGCTTCAAAAGATGGAGCTGGGTTAGAGGCTCTCTGTGCCTCGGAGCCCAGCTGGGTTCAGAGCACTGTCGCGGCTCCTTGGGCTCCCCTGGCCCCCGGCGGCTGAGCCGCTGGTGGCTGGTGGTGGCTGCCTGCAG
>NW_010407177.1:423-1060 GCF_000710305.1 Buceros rhinoceros silvestris | reverse complement strand
CCGGCTCAGCTGCTCCTCCAGCTGGGGGGAGCCACTTGTGTCTCCCGCTGCACCCCAGGAGCGGGGCACCCACCCCCCCAAAACCACCCCCAACGGTGTGGGGTCACACTGCCGGCAAGTGCCGCACTGGTGGGGGTGTCCCCTTGGGGAGCACCTCACCCCAAAAGCCCTTACCGCTGCCTTGGCCTTGGCGAGGTCGTCGATCTGCAGGTGAAGGTCTTCAATCTCCGCCTCCATCGACTTGCGAGCCTTGACGGCGGCTGCGCAGGTGAACTCCGACTCCTCCAGCTGTGGGAACATGGCTCAGCACCCAGCCAGGGGACGGGGACACCCCATGTCCCTCGAGGGCTGTGTTTTTGGGAGGGTTTGGATGCACACCTGGTTCTTGAGCTGGGCGATCTCCCTCTTGCTGGGCGCGTTGTTCTTCAGGTGGTCCAGCATGATCTGTGCGTCGGCCAGCAGCGCCTTCGTCCTCTTCAGGTCCCGGCGCAGGCGCTTCTCTGTCTCGAAGTCCCGCTGATTGGCCTGTGGCAGGGGACCGTGCCAGGCCACCATGCTGGCATGATGCCCACCCTCCATGGCCACCTCGAGATCCCTGAAGTGAGGCAAGTGCCTGGCTGCCCCCACCCTACCTGCT
>NW_010407177.1:0-350 GCF_000710305.1 Buceros rhinoceros silvestris | reverse complement strand
CAGGAGTCCCCCCCTCCATGGCCACCTCGAGAGCCCTTAAGTGAGGCAAGTTCCTGGCTGCCCCCACCCTACCTGCTCGCTGACAGCAGACAACTTGCTCTCCAGCTCCCGTTTCTCTCTCAGCACCTTCTGCTTGTCCTCGTACTCCTCCTCCTCGTACTCCTCCTCCAGCTGCCCCTCCATCTGCTTCAGCTGGGGACAGCCAGGGCAACCCAGTCAGGGCAGGGGGAAGGGGCCAGGACCCCCTGTCCCCACATACTGGGGACGCCGGGTGACCCCACCAGCGGGGTGTTGGTGCAAGCAGAGGCGCAAAGGCCGGCGTACACCGGCCAGGGCAGTGGAGGGACCAG
>NW_010407176.1:0-2707 GCF_000710305.1 Buceros rhinoceros silvestris | reverse complement strand
CCCCATACCCAAAAACTCCCTCACTGCACACTCCCACACCGGCTTTCCAGCTCACCGATGTCATTGATCAGCATGACCTTGGTGTTGGCAGGAATGTGCTGCTTGAACACTGGCTTCTGCTCTTCTGCTGCTGCCAACTCATGGTGGCCTGAAGCATCTGGGTGTTTTGAAGTTGGA
Source organism: Buceros rhinoceros silvestris (assembly GCF_000710305.1). NCBI lineage: Eukaryota > Metazoa > Chordata > Aves > Bucerotiformes > Bucerotidae > Buceros > Buceros rhinoceros. Next base: position 2,530 of record NW_010407176.1, on the reverse strand, counting down.
GAAGTCAGGTCGAAAAGATGAAACCACCCTTCCGCACTCACCGCCACCACGAGATTCTGAAAGGGAAGAGAAAAGACTTTTGATTTTAAATCTTTTAGAAAGTGCAGCTGGTGTCTTGCTGCAGGGTGAGGGAAGATACAAGACTAGATCCATCAAGATCAGCAGCTGCTACAGAGGGAAAAGGAGAAGGTTTTTGATATTGCAGGGTCCACACTTCTCGTTCATCCTTGTCAGACTGGGAGATCAAGCTGATGTGTGCATGCAATCCCCAAACAGCATGTGGCTTTCTTAATGCTCACTTCAGCTCTGCTCCCCACTGGAGCACACACGGCTACAGTATTTTAGGCAGGGTGCCTAAACTTTTGGTCTCTGTGGCCCTGTCTGAACCCCCAGAAATAGCAATGCAGCAAAAGGAGTCACACTAGACCCAGTGGAATTTGCTTGGGAGTCTAGACTACTCTGTGGCTCAGTCTTCTTTAGATGACCTTAATTGCACACAGCCAAGTGACAGAAGGGTCTCAGCCCACAGCAGGGACCAGCACAGAGCGGGGCAAAAGCCACTGAGGAAAAGGAGCAACCCTCAAACCACTGAAGCTCTGTGGCACTCACACAGGGGGACATGAGATTCAATAGTGCTTTCTGAAGATAGGTGGTTTCCTTGCGCGCTAAAACCTGCGTACAGCTCACAGAAAGATACAGGTTATATGTAAACAGAAGAAGTTTTAAAACAGTGGTGCCAAAACTCTATGATCAAGGGCAGATCCTGGAAAGAAAGCACCTGCAACCTGTTCTCCTCCACACTCAACATACAGCATGATCCTAACTTCCAAAGCATCTCCCACGTGCCCTACAGATACCGCTGGGAAGAGTTTCCTCTCACCTTTCCTTTATTGCACACATCTCCCACACCAACACACGTGAGCTGCAAGAAAAAAGAAAGCCATACATGAGAGAAGGCAACTCAAAACAGCACTTGGGGACAAGCCCCTGCCCTATCCCCTCCTCTCTCACACACCATCTCTTGAACTCTGAACAGCCTTTTCAAAGACAAAGTGAACACAAACAGGAACAAAAGCACATCTGCCACACAACTGTCCAGAGCCTGGAGCAAAATGCACAGTGCACCGAGCAGGGTCAAGGTACGACAGAAGGCCAGTTCTTGTGTTTGTTTAGTACTCTGCTCATTGCTTCCCGACCCTGGGGCCAGCTGCGGGCAAAAGCAGGGTCTTGCATAACTACACGAAAGGCATCAGAACCAGTTCTGGCTGCCATCTCCTCCCAACCTACATGTCCCTAGGCAGTGGTCGAGGATAGCTGGCTGCACACACCCCAAAAAGCCCAACCGTTAAAAAAATCTGTCAAGAACTGACCATTCCTTGGCAAGATCGCACAGCCCAGGGTTTGCTGTCATCATTCTTGTAAACATAGAGCTTCCCGTTGGTGTCTCCCACCACTAGCTCGTTCAGCTGTACAAGAGAATTGGGTTAATAAGAAGAAACTCACCATTACAGTAACAGTATTCCCCCACAGCAATAATTACAGAATTCCTATCTAAAAAGCACTCTGTGGGAAGGAGCAGCAAAGCAAAACACGAGTTAAAGAGACAGCCTTGAATCAATAAAGAAGGTCTGGGTTAAAATAAAAGCCCTAATTTTACTCTCACAGCTAAAAGAGCTGGCGAGTGGCTCCTTAGAGCAACATCCCACTACCCACTGCTTCTCTAGCCATTGTTTCAGAATCGTATCAGAATGGTGATTATTTCTTTAGAGAAGACTGCTAAAAGTCACCAGCCACCCCTGCTGATGAGCCTACTCTTACCATGCCATCTTCTGTACCACGCTTTCCTGTATTTAAATTCCGTGCATTTCGTAACTCCCTGGACACACTGCCCCATGCAACAGAACTTCTTACGGAAAACCTGTTTTACCATCTACTGCAGGATAGGGCTATGATAAAATCTGACTGTTGAGGAGAAGGGACAGTTTACATACACAGACAAATGAGACCCGTCAGAAACAACCATCTGAGGAGCTTACAGCAATATTCCTGAGGTACATCCCTCCATCATACAGGTCAAGAGACACAGAAACTTGGCTCTACCCTGTTTGTGCTCCAGCGCAGCGTTTCCTCGTATCTCTACATCGCCACCACTGTAACGGGAGAGTCTCTCTCTTGAGGACCAAAAGATAACCTTCCTACTAACTATACCTGATCCCGGGCCCATGCCAAGGGTGCCTAGCACGTCTAACGGTGATGGAAGCACTGACTAGCTGAAGCCCTGAATCACCAAAACATTCGGTTCACAAGGGACACCCGCACCTCTGACACTGCTCAAGCTCCCATCAAGGTGTGAAATCCCCACTGCTTCCTCCAGGCACCTGCTCTGGTTCCGCACCACCCTCTCAGTGTTTCCTCCCCCCACACCTCCCGCCACCGTTCGAGCTTCCTTCGCGGCAGCCCGGACTGCTGCCCCCTGCCCTGGCGCTGCTCATCTCCGGGCACCCCCGGGGCGCCTCCGGCTGCCTCCCAG
>NW_010407175.1:20108-23208 GCF_000710305.1 Buceros rhinoceros silvestris | reverse complement strand
CCCTGCTGGGCGCAGGAGCGCAGCCCGCCCTGCCCGCGATGCTAATGCCATTTCCCGGACGAGGGGAGTTACTAGCGCGTACGAGCTCACTCAGTCGGGTTTCCTCCTCTTCCTGCCCTGGGTATTAGCTGCAGCTTACACTGGTGTGGCGATACCTGTCGTAAGGGTTATTTAAACACCATCAGTATTTTTAAAGGCCCCAACTGCTGCTCCGATTGTGGAATTACTCGCGTAAGCCAGGCTGGTTTTTATTTCTGCTTAGGGAACATATTTAATATCTACATTTTAAAATATATGTGTATTCATAGCAGAAAGGCTTTCTTTTATTGGCTCTTATTTCCTGGAAAATAATTAGAACAAGATGACCCAAGGGGAGGAAAAAAATAAAACCACAGTCAAAAGACTGTAAAAAATAACTTTGAATGAAATACGGAGTTCACACACTTCTCAGGGGCTGGGCTGGGCTGTGAATCCGCAGGGGCTGCGCCAGCACCGAGCACGTCCACCCACGGAGCTCGACTTCAGCGGTCAGTGCTGGCAGTGGCAGCACCCGCAGCGGTGACAGCAGACATCAGCGCTGGCCCCACGCTATCACGGCCGGCACAGACACCTCCAGTATCGCCCAGCTGGCTCCAGAGGGGGCTCTGAGGGGTGCTGGCTGAAGGGAGGTGACAGGGTGACTATCTGTGAGTGCCGGGGGACATCTCCTTCCAAAGGCACAAGTGCAACAAGTGAAGGAGGCGGCTGTTTCTCGGAAAACCTCCCCCAGTCAGCACACATAGCCCCGCTGGCCGGGGCCCTTAGGGAATTTGCTTGCATTGTCCGACTGCTCCGCTGTGACCAGTACAACGGCCACGCTCCTCTCCCAGGCGCCCTAATACATGATTTTTGTGCTCCCACTCGCTGCGGACACAGCAGATTGCTGTCACCATCTATGACAGCCTGGACACAAAGCTGATGGGCACATCTTCAGACTGAAAGCAGGGCTGTCTCCTAATGGAATTATTATTATTTCTGCTCTAACCAACCACTCCAGCCACTAGCAAAAAGGAAAGAATTTTAGCTTTTTTTCCCCCTCCTCAGAGGAAAAGAGAGGAAGAATTACTTCCTGTGGACTACAGCATCTCCCCAGAGCCTGTCCTCCCAGTAAGACTGGCCAGTTTGACAAGGCATCGTTATTATAGAGTTATTTCAATTAAAAAAAGAATCACCCCTAAGTGCAGGCATTTTCCACATTCACACCCCAGCTGATGCCATGCAGAGCTTACAGCACGAGCATTTTATCAAGTGCAGAAAATGAGAACTAAGGATAAGTTTGAAGCAGAAGTTTACTGCCGCTCTCCTCCGAATGCTGTAGAGCGAGACAAGGATTTAGGCATCATATAGCCAAAGCAGCATTGCTGTGCAGCTGTAGCCATACTGCTGCCTGTATGGGAAGATCAATGAGCTCCAGAGAAGAAAAAAGTGATTTTTCTGTTGGTACAGAAAAACAGGTCTTGCTACAGCTTTATTTGCAGTTTGGGATTTTACATAGGGGTTATTAGTGCAGATGAGCAAGAAGCAGCAATTTGGTGCAGAAAATTAACGATAAGATTATTTTCTAGATCAGGACATTTTTTATACTGCTTACAAAAGAAGTAAAAAGGACTGATAGCTGCTCGCATCATTGCTATTTTATGTGACATCAGTAGCGTAGCTCAAATACAACTTACCTTAAAGACGGTGTAAACTAGCAACGAGGCCAAGGAATTCCCCCTCCCCAGTCTCAGGGCACAGCTCTGCAGTGGTGTTTGGTTTTCAGCGTTACTATTTCTGTCACTGCTGGAATGTTATCACCATCCATCTGCCTGAGCCCATGATCCTTCCCAGGTGTCCCTTTTGCCCCGGTACTCCCCAGCAGCTCCGGAGCCTGGCAAACCCTGTTACAGCGCTGTGCGGGTACCACCGCCACAGAGCAACAGGTACCAGCTGTACTGGCTGCTGCGGCACTGGACATACGGAGTGGGGAGAGGTGACGAGGAAGTTGATGCTTCTCAAGTGTAAAGCGATGAATTACACAGAAGAGCATTTCTAGCCAAATATGAGTACTGACAGAGTGTGAAGTCGGGCTAATAGGCATTTACATTAGACCGACATCTTCAGCACAGCATTCTTGCCCTGCACAGGGTAGTCTGGATGAGCTGCCTCAGCCTCCCTGTGGTTCCAGCCACTTCTGGACACCTCTGATACAAGCAGGATGTTCCTACTGGTGCTGACAGAACATGGCCACGCTTGTAGCCAACAAAAACAACATTAAAAGCCTTCCCTCTTTATCTTCAGAGCAGAGCTCAGCACCGACCACGCTCTGCTACTGCGGGAACAAGTTGGAGCCTTGCCCTGGTGGGGTGTGCTGCCTAAGCTCAGCTAACGGCCAGAGCAGGTCTCGCCCTCCCCAGGAGGAAGGCTCGCTTCTGCTTTGGCTGCCGGAGGTATGCCAACACCGGCCTGCCCGCTGAAAGCTGCTGCTGCAGCTTCGGCATTACACTGCTGCCGTGGGGGTAAGCGACAGCGATGGTAGCTCCAGCGAGTTCCTTCAGCCAGCCGCCCTTTCCCTTAGTCAGCAGCCAACAGAGAAGTGAAACAACAAAAAGACCGTTCCTTTTCGAAACGGATGGGGCGTGCACCGCTGAGACTCTTTGCTGTGGCGTTAAGGCTAGCACGTTCCTTTTGCTATCACTTCTGTCAGCTCACTTTGTCCAGCCTGGTGCTACATCAGAACCACTGCGGCTGCTTTTGGCATCGCTGTTAAGGATGGAGGCGGCAACGCACCGGAGAGCAGTGCCAAGCACGGCGGCAGGAAGCCAAGGTGACCCTCTGCTAAGATTCAGGTGTGCTCACCGTCACTCCTTCAGGCAGCTCCAGCAGACGGACACAGCCCCACGCTCCGAAGGACCAGGGCAGCGCTGCCCCAACTGCTCCTGCCGCTGTATCCACCCCGCACTCGGGCCCACCATTGCAAGGCTGTTTTGGAAAGGGGGACTTGTTTTCCAGGACGCCTTTATGCCCTGCACCCCGCCTCACCCCTGGACAGAACAGCAGCAGCGTTTGCTGCCAGCGGTTC
>NW_010407175.1:437-20036 GCF_000710305.1 Buceros rhinoceros silvestris | reverse complement strand
GGTTCAGTTGCTCTCTGTGTGCGCTGATGCACAGTAGTGCAGGCAGTCCCCGCAGGCAGGCAAGGCCAGCGCTGTTAACCGGCTGAGGGCTTTGGGGGGTGTTTTCAGAGCAGAGCAGCTTCTGCGGCACGGAGTTACCAGACTCGCTTCACCTACACAGAGTCTGTGCATGTTTTTCCCCCAAGGTTTCACCCAACTGAAAGTCTACTCAAGCTGCCTGTCACAATCCTTTTCCCCATCAGAGTTTACCCCCTTCTCTTATCAGGAACATGTGGTATTTTTTTATATGATTTTCATGTAAAGTTTCATACAATAAATAGTTTGATTTCAGATACTTGATTTTGAATATTTACCAAGTCTGGGTTTTCCCCCTTTTTAATACACTGCAGTGACTGATCAAAACACCACTGTCCCAGCTTGCTTTTGTGACTGGGACCATCACCTCTGAGGCACGTGCCACACTGAATACACAGAGCCAGCAAGGGGCCTCTTGCCCAGGAGATACACTCCAGCCTTTAGTCAGAATAGGACTTTGGAAGCACTTAAGACCACATTTTAGGAATCTGCTGACCTGCTGCTACCCACGCTCATGGCGTAGTGACACCTGCACTGAGGAGAACAGGAAGAGGGAGACCCATCACTCTGTGGAACAGGAGCTGAACGAACAAGTAAAGCGTCTGTCACCTGTTCAGCGACTGACCCCCTCAGGACGGGAGCGTGGATTCTGAGGTTTCCAGGCACGTGTTCAACAGAACTGACATGATGTCCTGGAGGAGGCAGATCTATACTCAAACAAAGGTACAATCAACCCAGCAGCTTTCCCAGTTTGTAGAAGCCTCTGAACTTACTCTTAGCCTGTCCATGAGCAGGTAGAATAGGCTTACTTCTAAAACGGTGAGGAAACAGAAAGCAAACTCCTCTGTGGAGAAGTTACCAAAGCTAAAATGACGTCGCCCACCCACCTCCTCACTGTGGCACTTCAACGGCACCGATGGGCTACTTAGTAGCCTAAGTTCCTGAGGCTGAGTAAAAAAACCATAAAGTAATAAACCTCCTAACAACAGGATTCAAAAGGGTCAGAAGGATCGTTCAAATACCAAAGTTTAACAAAATCCTACTACCTTAAAAAAAGCATAAGAAAATGTGGGAAGAGAAGGTGCCATCGTGTATGACAGCTACACCTGCAAGGGCTTTGTACCGGCAGGATGTGACTGCAGCCTTGGGGACGCAGCATTCTCCAAGAGAGCTACTGGGATCCTGACAGGACTCCCTTGCTTTCATATTGTCTTAAAATTCCTTTGGTTATGGACTGAATTTAGAATTTTCCTTTTCCCCCCAAGTAAAAAAATGTCACTCGTACAAAATGAAACTGCTATGATCATCTATTTCTACTTACTAAACGCAACATTGAACCAATACAAAAAATTGTATTACAAACTCAGTTGATTTGGGACTACAACCCCCCCCATATACATAAGCATATAAATATTCATCGAGTTCAGAAGAAACGATCCCAAACTGAATTAAAAAGCATTCCCATTCACAGTAGAAAGCCTTGTGCTCTGCATCTCCTCATCTCTCCCCACACCTCACCCCCCTTCACCACCTCCATCCTCCTCTTCGAGCAACCTACCTGTCTGGGGGGGTGGAGGTCGCACGGTGCAGCTGGGCTGAAGCTCCACGGGCACTGCAGCGGGCAACCGCCGCCTTCCAGAGCTGCGCGGCGTCGCTCCCCTCCCCAAGCCCAACTGCTGCTTTCTATGAGACGTTGTACAAATCCACTGCTGTGACAGCTGAACCATCCGTTGGTGTCTGAAGATAGTAGCCACAGTGCTGCAAGGTACTTCGTGAGAAGGAAGAGGGAAACAGCCTAACAGCAAACCCAGCTGTTAGTCCAAAACCAGCATCGTTTATTGCTGGACGTTTTTGCACATAGCCAGTGCTTTGCTCTTAAAACTTGAGTAAGAGTTTCAGGGAAACGAACTTTTACAGAGCGTACAGAATTTACACTCTACAGTACAGAGGAGTTTTTCTATTAATTTCTCACCAAGAACCTACAAGGTGCTTCCTTTGTACCTTCTGATGAGGCATTCCAGGCATTAGAACCAGTAACAAGAACCGACATGACTGAGTCTGGACTATTTCTACTAACATGAGTAGTGGACTGGAGATAAACCCAAGAATTACCACTGATGTTAGTGGGGAAAAAGGCCACTAAACCTGCTTTTAAAAAACTATGGTCTAAAAGCAATCAAGGTTTGCAAAGCAGCTGTTATGAATATGGCAATGGAGGGGGTGCAGCTGGATTTGGATTTTCCGTGGTGAGGAAGAGGTACCAGCCCTACCCAACTCCACCCGACCTCCCCCTCCTCCCTCTCTCTCTGCAGGAGGGGCAGCGTGGCAGCACGCAGCTAGCCAGCCTGGCGGGACAGAGGCAACGCGGGCGCACGCGAAGGGCTGAGAGACCGGGCCAGCAAGAGGTTCGTGGAGCGGCCTAAGGCGTAGCTCTCCTACCTCCTGCTCTGCTCATTGTAGGGGCAACAGCGATGACAAAACAAGTTACTTCTAGTAAAAGAAAGATGTTACATAAGTAAGTTTACACCACTGCTGTACAACAAGGTGCAAATTAGCAGAGAACCCTCTTCTACATATGTGACTTGATCCTTCCTCCAGTACGTATTTTTCTTTCTTTACAGAACGAATAATCCAGACTTGATTTCATTTCATGGTGTTTAAGTACAGGTCAGCTTCTTAACCTGCCATGTAGAAAACCAAGCTACACCTTGAATGCATTTGTATTTTGCTCTCTAATTATATTACATGTCTTTAAACTGGGGGGGGGGGGAAAAAAAAGTATATTTGAAACAGTGTATACACTGATCCCTGAAAATCATCGCTAAATTCAACCACCCAAGTAATATTCTGGGAATATAATTACTTCAAATCCCATTTGGACTGTAGTTTGTGCTCCAGCATGTGATTAATCTGTTATGCAATCACTTTTCCACTCAGGTTAAATTAAGGACGTAAGTGCTGCCTGGATATGAAAAGGAACAGACCACAGGTACCCAGGCGGCTCAGCCTGCCGCTGAGCTCCCAGAGCCCTGTACTCGGTGCCGTGCCGCATCACAGCACGATCCAGGTTTATGCAGTGTGCCGCGAAGAGATTCGAGACCAAGCCACGATACAGGGCCTGCCTTCACCACCCCCCTTCCATCCATAGAGCTAGCCCTAATTTCAGCAAGAACAATTCTGCACTGTATAGATTATCACAAAGACACCTGTATGCATCAGCTGGCAATGGTTTTGTGCCTCCTGCACCAGCAGGAAATGACCTTTCAAAGAGGCAATGTGTTACAAGGCTCACAGCATTACTGTTTTATTGTTTGCACAATGGTAAGTTGCACATATGGACAAACAGTACACATTTAGAATTAGTTTCACAAATTAATACATTACAAGAGTCCAGTGGTTTAACATATTCACTATTTAAAAAAAGCAATAACAAAGGAATACAAACAGTACGGGTTTGACTGCAGCCCAAAAGAAGTTTAAAAACAGGCTGAAATCAAAATTAACTATAAGCTTTATCTTGAGACATAAAAAACCCACATTATATCCCTTCCTAAGAGACAGCTCACAAAGATGCAACAGCATATAAGTACAAAAGTGAAGAATTCTGTGCTCAGTTTCCCTTAATTTTATCAGATCAAGTGACAAACTGAACATCTGTCAGAGCAACCACTGCTGAATGCAGACAACATTTCCAAAACATACAAAATGGTAATAACACTTTAACGATAAAAAGTAAATGACCCGGTACTAGAAAAATCTTACGTACTGTAATTGTTTTAGAAAAAAAAAGGTGCCTTTGTGAAAATGATTGTGAATATTCATTTGATGCGTGTTATATACAAAACATCTACATAAAAAGCAACTCAGCTCCCAAGTTCCTTGTTCCCATTCGACCCGTTAGTCAGCTGATCTACTTGTCCTCCTGAAGACGGTTTCCCGGCTGTTTCTAGTGCACACCAGACTGGAAACGCAGCACGACGAGCTATGATGTTGTAACGCACAGGATTCGTAACTACGGTGGCAATAGCTGTAACCTCCAAATGACATGATTTTCCTCCTCCGCTCTTCAGCAGCGGCTCACTGCACTACACCTCGTACTGAGAGCAGACACATGACTGCTTTGAGGTCAGTGCTAGTGGCACTGACAAGAGTCAACCGCAGCGAGTCAGCTGTGTTTTGTAACAGCTTTGTTGGGTTTCCATTAGAATAGCCTGTCCTACCCCCAACTGCAGGGAAAAGCTCACCTAGCCTGACACCCCTCTACTTGCACACAGACCTTGCGGCATCCTGAGCTTTCCACGGAAATCCTGCAACGCCCCTCTGTTCAGCTCAGGAGAAAAACCACAACCCAACCGTTTGGGAACACTGCCCATGAAATGTCTCTGTCAAAATCAGATTCTTCTTTAGAGCTGGCTGCCGAATGGGTCAAGAAAAGAGTTAAAAAAAAAATCCAGCTACTAACCACTACTTATGAAACAGTAAACACTGTATTTCAGCTGGTCTGAAACAATACAGCACAAGCAGCAATGATGACCAAGCCTGGGAGCCACAATTTGAAACTCCTAGGAACATCCAGATATGGGGCCACAGGGCAACATGGAGAAACAGAACACAGAGAGAAAAGGAGACCTGGTGATAGGGCAAGGTTTGCACATCTGTATTATACATATATATACACATACATACGCACACAGCTGTGTGCTCTGTACTGTATATATTTACATCCATATACATAAAACCACCCTGAAGTAGATTTAAAGGCCATATCCAGGAACAGAAGATATGAACTCTAGTATTTGTACTAGAATATATTTTATCTGTACAAAAACCCAAATATGCATATATTCATATGGTATAAAGCTTATTAACAAAAAATATTCTGCTACTAACATCAGGTTAAATAGATGGTTTTACAAGATTCTTCAATAATAATGCAGTATAGAACATTTCTAAAACTAGGGCCAAAAATAAAAATACATAAACAGGTTTCTATTCACAAGAAAATAGCTGTTCGATATTATTTCATTTTGTATTTCAGACTAGGGAAAAGTAGCAAAATCTTTATAAATCTCCTGGGATGCAATTTAATGAATGTATCAATCTAGAAAAATAGACTTTTCAGATGAACAAAGGTGATTCACTTCCCCTTCCCCTACAAGGGGGTGCCTATCTTTTCCCTCTCTTGTTTCCAGCTGGAGGTTTCTTCAGCTGAAGCAGTTGCCCTCCTGTCCCAAAGCCTGCAGAGGCAGGATTAGACACCCCGAACGTCAGGCCAGCTGATGCTGTGATGCCAGGATTGCTGAAGTTAAACCCAGACGTAGTCGAGCTGCCAAAGCCTTATGTGGGAGGGAAAAACATTTTGAAATGTAAGTTATATCAGGATTGCAAGTTTGTTCTCCTCGGAGTTACGCACACCAGTCACTCTACTGCCAGCATTTGTAACACCCTGTACCAGCACGGTTCTACAGCAGTACGGTACACCGCTAACCCACTAGGATGCTACAGCCCTACCAAAGCGTCTGCCTCGCCGAAGGGGAGCCACTCCATCCTAGAGCGGGAGCCTGCCATCCCCCCGTCCGTACAGCAGCAGCACCCCGAGCCCCAAAGGAACCGAACAACAGAGGAACCGTAACTCCTCGAGTTCTCAGTCTACACACGTAACGCACACCGAGGGTGGGAGGAAAGGCAGAAGAACAAGCGCCTGTGGGCTGCTCTCTTCGCCCGCAGCAGGCACCTGGCACAGCTGGCGCTCCAGCCTGGTGCTGTCCTGACCAGGCCACCCCTGCCTGTCTTTGTAACGTCCGTGGCACAGAGCACGCCTTAAACGAGAGGCAGAAATGGCTCTAAATCCTTGCTAAATTCTTGGCGTTTAAAAATTCTGAGAACAAAGCCTTGGAAAAACTGAACGACTGGGTGAGCAAACTGTGCTACTTTAACTCCTCCATCGTCTTGCATCAAGGTAAACAAATGGGACCTTCCGTTCAGCTGTTAAACAAGATCATGAGGAACATCCACCTGCGGCTTTCAGCATCAGGAACACCAGCTCACTTTTCTTTGAGAATTTGTATCAGTTATGCACAACAACTTGGATAACAACTGAACATACTACAGAAGGCTAGAAATTTCTTAAATATTAATAAGAGGCAGAACTTCATAAACTCCACTTTTTGTTCTCTCAAAAAAGCAAGCCAGGTAACCAATCATCCAAAACAACAGGTATGACATGAGCAAGTTAAGCCTTTAACAAACAGTTTCATACAGATTGCACATGGAAACCTGTGAACAAGTAAAGTATTAAGAAAAAACAGGATATTCCCAGTATGCATTACTTAACCCAGTTTTGTTAGTTCTCTATTAGACAGTTAAAGGAATTATTTGGTCACACTGGTATCTTCAACTCAATCCCTAAATATTTTTAAAGCACAGAAATAAAAACCCAACTGGTTGTCTCATCAGAATCCCAAAGTGGTTCTCACAAGCCTGAGGTCTTCTGTTCTCTCATTTGTTACTGAAGCTTTTTATCAGGAACTAAACGTGAAACTTTTCCTCCTACAATGTCAGGTCCTGGGTTACACACATCATCTTGTCAAGAAAACCCCCCAGTATCTACATTCCAGTAACTGCAGTCCTGCAACATGCACTGTCAGTGTAATGACTGTGCAGATCTAGAGCGTGACTAATGATGTTGTTCATCTGGATCTTGTCTGAATTTTATGGACTAATTTATCTCTCATCCTAGGGTGGAAGAGCTGAGGTAGGTGCAACTATCTCTTCATTTCCCGGCCAAGTCTAAATCCCAAGTAAGACTTTTAGAAGAATAAACTTGTTCTTCATCAGGGAGTCTCATGAATGAAAAAAACCCCTTAATGACCAAAACTCTTGCTGGTAAGTTACATTTTCAAGTATGTATCTGAGGCGACAGGGAAGCATTGCCTCCTACAGAACACATCACGGGTGCCATGCGTAACAGAGCTGTGTGAGCTCCGCGGTGCCAGCAGTTTGGGAGGCGCGGGTGAAGCGGTCATGAGCTGCCTCCACCCGGCTGCTCTGAGACGCAGGGTTTATGTTGCAGCATGCAGGGAATGCAGCCTGAGCTTTAGCTGAGTGACGTTAGTTGAAAGATGCATAAACTGTGTGAGAACATATTTGTTAATTTAGATGTAACTTGGGACGCAGTAGCTGTTATGTCAGAAACGCCGTTTAGAACAGCCACAAAAGCGTGGCAAGGCAGAAGGGAAGTTCATCTAAATGGCTTTGTCCTGTAATGGCAGCAGAACAAGGCCAGGGCATGAAGCTGTTTTCTGAAAAGTAAACCAAACCCTAAAGCAGAACACTCAAATTAAAAATCTTCAGGAAAACACCTGGAACAAGGTGAGTCTTACTCCTGCTGCAAAGAAAGAGAATCAGTCAAGGAAGAGCAGGGAGAGAAGAGTCAAAGTCTTGCCCCATAGCTACAATGTGAGCAATGATTTCTTTCCTGAAATCACTGCTACTTCTGGGTAAACAGTTACTGTCAGGAAGTAAACGACAACCTGCCCTTCCAGGGTATAGACGTAGCACCTTCCTGAAGGACCGTAAGTACACTTTGTTCATCGGGCTTCTGCACCTCGGTCAGCCCTTTATTTAGGGAAGACAAATATCAGGTACACACCTCTCCGCAACGGTATTTTGTCTAATTTTAACACTACAGGAATAAACAGAGTTCAGCTGATCTCAAAGGCAATCTGTTCCTGCCCGCATCCTCCACACCACAGCCGGGGCTCTAGATCAAAAAGGATTTCCAGCACGGCCTCCGTATCTAAAAAGCTGCTCATATTTAGGTCCATTTTTCGGCAGTGTAGGTATGTCCAGCCAGAATTCCACCTGATTATCTTTTATCCCATGTACTGAGGCTGCTATTCTTCAATAAAACTAAGTCTCCAACACATCTCAGTTTTCACAAAAATAGTGTGGGGGCACACTCCCTCCCCTTCACATTGCATCTAAATTCAAAGGGGATTTTTTTCCTTTTGCCATCACTTTGGGAGCCTTACTGCTCTTTACGACATCTCAATCACATCAGCCTTTTCACTCTTCACAGTGCTGTGTGTGTTTCAGAGGGAAGTGTGAAATACTTGTTCCATCTCACAGTTATATGCACTGAAGTGAGAGACTTTTTTTGCCGCTTTTCATCTACTGAAACAGTAGACACAACAACTGCTCCTGGACTAAGCCCAATTTGCTATTAGAAGATGCTCAACTACGTCCAGAGGACTCAATTTTCTCTTCGAACAGACAAACTGAAATTTAGAAGAGCAGTCGTACTACGAGAAACATTTTCAAATCTTTATAAAGCAATTAAATCTAACTCATAACTTACAAACACTTGACAGAAGAATTTGAGGATCTATAATTTTCTTTCTAAAATAAGAACAAACTGATGGGAAACGTGGAGGAGACTTGGAGTATTATCTAAGCAGCCTGGAAAGACAGGGTGGCGGAACACTTACTAGACGTTAGTTTGGGGAAACACTGAAGCACTGACATCTAAACACGAGCAGTAACCACAGTGTATCACATACCCATATCCACCCCATTTTCCTAGAGCTTCCACAAGAAAAGGTTTCAGAAATGAGATACCACTACCATACGGTAATATAAACCAAAATATCATTTCAGGATCCTGCTTATCTAAGAAACAGGACACCTTCAAATTAAAAAAAAAAATTTATATATATATAACCTGACTAGTCTCAGGCATCATTCAACCCCATTTATACATCCTCAGTAAAACTAAACTAACGACCATAAGCAATCCAGCAGCTATACAGCACAGGGTTCTGCATACAAACGGCAAAGTCCACGTGCTTCTGGGCTACCAAGTTTTTATGGAGGTTTCTATTCCATAATCCCTCTCTAGTTCAGGATTTCATGACCACTTTACATGCACAAAATGACAGAAATTAAATTTAATCTTTTATATTCCTGGTTACCACCTTTTTAGCTGAGACTCTTGAGATAAATGAAAACAACGTTAATTTTATGGGGTCCAACTCCCTCACTGCTAAAGAGAGAACTGGGGCAGTGCCACCATGACAAAGCCTGGTTTGAGGCACACAGCAAAGTGGCATCTGAATTGTCTCTGCACACCACCAACAGAAGACAGACTTGCTGTTTACTTTGGTTTGATAGCTCATTAGTGGTGCAAAACTGATCCATACACCTGGTTTACTATTTTTATATAGTAAAACCTTAATTCTGTACTTTGTAACTTAGCACCTCAAAATGCTATTCATAATAGGCAATTTAATGTAGGCTCAGGAAAAACAAAACTACAAGATAAAAAAGTTCGCAGGCAGGTTTTCCACCTGTTTCCCATGTTAAAATCTAACTTGCTATGTTTGTATTAGTAGCAGTTAAACATTTTGAAACATGCTCCCAAAAGGCAATACCAGAAGACAAGAACTCCTTCAGTCTGTCACTGAAAAAAGACTGTAAGATGGACTTCAGTAAGGTATTTGCCTCAAAACTGAACTCCTATTTGGAAAGGAAATAGAGAGGCAAGCTGTGGAAGTGACCAAGATTTCAGACATCCAAGTTAGGGAGCAATAGCATTCAGCAATTTTCTCACCACAACAAAATTAAACCAAAAAAGTGAAATGAGTCCTGAGTAGAAATGATTTGGAAGTAGTTAACACAGTAAATTACGGATATAGCGAGACAATACCTGTAACTTACTATTAAAATAGAAAGGATAAGCGGATAAACAGTTTTAAGGAAACCTTCTGGGCTTCTAAAATTAATTTCACCTTTCCTTGTAAATGCAGGAAGTCATATTACTGCTACATTGCTCACAAATTTACACACCTCGATAGCTCAGTAATCGCAGAGCCTGTGCGTTAAGTACCACCTGCACTGCCGTGCCTCAGCCGGCATCGAATCCAGCCTGGTGCAGCACCAGCCTGGTGATCTGCTTCCGTTCCTCATCAGGCAGACAACGTCAAACGGAAAACATTCATGCTCGCTCAGTATCACCTGCCTACGAGACCTTTAACACAACCTAAAAGCTTCTCTGAAGATGTGTATTTAGCACATAAATAGTTGCTGTAATGGTTATGTACACACACAAGGTTAAGCACATTTGTGTCGGCAGCTTTCTTAGGCCGAATGCAGCAGTTCGATTTTAACATTTTTAAGATAAACTTGAATTCAAGAGAAACAAACCAACCTGCACTTAGACTTCCTGATGGTTTACTCGTAGTTCCAAACCCAAACGACGATGCTCCTGTGGCACTACTTCCAAAGGCAGAGCTACTTCCAAATCCTAGTAGAATAATAGTAAAGACATACAACAACAAAAAAAATTACAGACACAGCAATTAAAGACACAGGTTTTGGGTGAGTACTCTACAACCAAATATAATTCTAAGCATTATTTGGTAAACAAATATTAAGACTATTGCCTCAAGAGTATGTTGTTCTCAACACAGTATCGCAGTCAGAAAACAGTGCGAACAGGAGAGCACTGGAGAAAAACACCTCCAAATTACAAAGCTGAGTAAAGGAAAAGCTCTAGAAACAGGTGAAGTAAACGATCAGAGTTTACAAAATTGCTATTGACCTGCAATTAAACTGGCAAGAAAATGGTAACCACATGGACCAAAACTAATAAAATTCAAACACAAGTTTTATGAGCTCTATTACAGAAAGCCAGAGTCTTCACCCATGACTCTAGAAGAAACATTCTCTACAGTTAAAACAGAGTAAACACTGCCCTGTGTTTACATTTAGCTTATTTTAGAGTCTTTTCCCCCAACCCCAGGGGATCAGCTTTCTCTAGGAAACAACAACATAGCTTAAATGCAGAATAGAAACAGAATTTCACACTATTCAATGGGGAAAATCATGGTCTAAAGGCCAGCCATAAACAGAGCTGTAATAAAACTCACTCTATTAATTTTGTAATTGGCATTTATAATTTCATAATATATTTCAATATTTCAAGCTGTGTTATATGAGATCACTTCAAATTTTCAAAGAAAAATTTGATACTTGCATTTGAGATAAGAGCCTAGACAAAAGGAACAGCAAGAGAAATATATTCTGATTTTAGCTGTCTCAAGAAGTTTTCAAAAGGAGAATAGTATTTGTATTTGAGGAAATTCTACCCCCATCTTAGGTTTCAGGTGCCAGGGAAAATACTTTTATTTTACTGCAAACAAAGCCTTTCCCATTCCTTTACAGAGATAATTTTTAGATTTTAAAAACAGTAAGGATTGAACACACTGAAACAGTGTTCTCTAGTCTTCCACAATTTTTAAATCAAAGAAGTTTTAAGGGTATATAACAGCAAGTATCCTTCGAATGTAAGGTAGTTTAAATAGACTTTTTTGCCCTATCCAGTCTGAAATGAATTACCAATGGTCAGGCAAGGTGTCTGCAAATATTTAACAGAGCACAGGATCTATATGCTGCATCTCTTATACACTCAAATGCAAAATCCTCTGTTTATCACTGACAAAATCCACGGAGTATTTATCATGGAAAGAGCAAATTTCCCCAGTTAAAATGATGTTTAAAGACTATACATTAACAATCGTCCTGTTCAAAAAACCCCCCAAGATTTAAAAAAAACCCAAACCCAGCAGCATTCATTCTGCTAAGCTGTTTCCAAGAGCACACCTGCAGGGTGTATCCCTGTACCATTCTACACTGTCCTCTTGATTTGTCAAAACATTTTTCAAATTAATACAGAATTGATGCAATGCAAGCAAATGCCTTCCTAAGAAGAGAACTAGCAAAAGAAGAATGCAAGTTAAGACAGAACTAGTAGCTAGAACTTAGTCTAGAATCCCTTGGGCTGAAAAGGAAGAACTTTCTGGTGGTTTTTAAGGCTTTTAAAGCATTGTAAGAATGACCTGGTAATTCAGAAGTACTTTCTTTTTAGCCCACTACCGTTTGTTATTTTTCCCGTTTAGGTATACATTCTTTTATCTGAAAAAGCTTAAAACCTGATGAGAAAGGACACCGGTAGAGTTAAAGATAATTTCAAGATGATCGTTTAGGTAAAACTGATGTAACGTTCAAGGTTTCCAACACTGAGGGATGTTTAAGTATTTTAAATACGTTATAACACTGCACCACATGCTCAGCTCAGTCGAACGCAGGGATGTGGACTGAGGCTGCAGAGGACAGGATGTAACAGGAAAAAACACAGCACTTTTGTGTTCAGTAGATGTAACAATTTTCTTTGCAGATCTCAGACAGGAGCTTCAGAGGACACAAGTGTCTTTTGACCTGCACTTCAGGAAGCCCCGACCCACACGGATAGGGAACTGCCATGCAGGTTAGATTCTACTTGTAGTTCTTCTACTGAGAATTCAATACATTTAAACGGAAAGGTCCACACGAATTCTCTTTTTTTTTATTACCACCTATTCTTTTAGAGTCATGTGTCCTCTTGGAATATATTCCCCATGAGCACTCAACATTTTGATAAGTATTTTTCCCTCACTTTCAAATGCTGCTTTTTCAGCTTGAGAAGGGATTTTTTTTTTCACCTCTGCACGGAGGGACAGAGTGACCACTAAAGCAAATGTTTCAGCAAGCAGGATCCCAGAACTGTAGGAATTCTTTAGCATTTACTCTTTTCTTAATCTAAGAAGAAATGGCTTCCCTACAATTCAGTTGTACATACAGATGAAACACTCAGAGGGATTAGCTGCAGCACGATTAGTGTCTGACATGTCTAACTTTCACGTATGTAAAATTAAGTCAAGTTGTAGATACAAAGGGATGTACTGGACATAGTTCCTAGCTTGTAAGAATAGAACTTCCAGATGTTTACTTTGTTCTGTTCTTCCTGGGTTTTCACTGCAATGGCTTACGAGCCTTAGTGTTAGCCTTAGCCACTCCTCCTGCAAGACACGAGGAAGCTGGGAAAGCACAGACTGCCAATTGTAAGGTCTTTCTCTGAAACAATCCTCTCAGTGGAGTTATAGGTGTGCAAGAGATCCAGATGTGCTGTATAGTAATTAAATGAAAGATTAGAAAATTTAAAGTGTACCTCCAAGGCTTGAAGAACCTAAGCCACTTGATTGCAAGCCAGTGCCAATACCTGAGCCGAATGGCGTTCCAAAACTAACTCCCAGAGATGGCTGTGGCCCTGGTATAAAAAAAATGAGAACAAACTTGCCTTACTCTTTCATAGTAAAGAGGTCCTTTATTTATTTATTCAAGTAGTTGATAACGTGAACATCATTGCTTTCAACAAATCCCATTACGAACCCAAACTTTACCTCGAAATTCCTCAGGTAGTAACCGTTTGCCTCTACATCTACCCGGTAAAAATCTAAGAAAATTAGATTGTAATTAAGGCGAAACTAGTCAAAGCTAATCAAAATATTAAATGTTCTTATCATGTTAAAAGTTAACCAGTCTCACCTGAAACTGTAAGACATTACTCAACACCTTGAGAGAACTCATAGGTAACAGCATTTTGTCATCTGTACTAATGGAATCAGAGTAAGGGAAAACCTTCAAATTAAAAACAAGAGAACTGACACTAATGTAACTACAACTATACTACCATAAGTTAATTTCTTTAATAACAAGAGTCTTCAAAACTGCTCAAGTATTCCATCCAAATTTAAAGCAGAACACTAAGATAAAAAACAAGACAATGACTTTATTTTATTAAATTTATTTATCATTTTTAAGCAAGTCAATTACACAGTAACATGACAATTCAATTCTTTTCCACACAAGTGATAACTGAGTTCTGTTAAGCTCTGCTACATAACACCATTCAGTAAGGTAAACTAATCAAACCACCTGTTTAAATAAACATTTACAAAAGGCACAATTCTGTGTACCTTAATGAATTAGATACATTCAAAATTTCAGAGTCAGAGTTGGTTCCATAATTTAAAAAAGCTGACAGTACTTTCCCTGCATATCCACACTACGATGCAGGACTGTCAAAAAACCACTTTCAGTCTGCCAGGATGAGATTTACAGCCTCAGTTCCTTTTTTTTTTCCTTCACCTTGGGGAATAAAGAATCAACTTGCTAGCCCATTACTAACACATTTAAAAATAATTAATTCTGATAAATAATATATTTTGACAGTTTTCACAGTACAATCTAATATTCCTGTCTTTTTCAAACAGTTTTCAGTGCACTAGTTAAAAAAGTTTAACCATTGAAGATAAAATACAGTGCCAAACTCTTAATCCACAGACATTCCCACCATCCCTCAAGGTAGCCTTCTGCATCTTTGATCGTCCTTTGTGTACTGTATCTCTGCAAGTAACGATTTATTAAAATATTACTATAAAGCTCATATGACTTCAGTCTTTCATAAAATATCACCACACGGGCTTATTTTCATTCCAAATTTTTCTTCATACTACAAGGTTTCTTGTTACTAATACCTAGAGTTTTAAAATGTAAATATTTCAAGCTTTTAAAATCATTTCAGTATTTGAAGATTTAAACGAAAAATCATTCTGAATCAAGTGAAAGGCACTGTATATTGAAAAGTAATATTTTTGCTAGGAACACAAAATTCTGAAGTGATCCAAGCTGAATGAGATCTGTATACTCGAAGTAGTGTTAAGCTAAATTTTAAGGGCAACTAAAGTTGTTAGCTTTCAGTCTCTGCTTAGCAGGGAATAGTTGGGAATCCCAAGCTGTTTGCCCAACTAAAAAACATATATCAGATATTGTAATAACAATTTTTCACATGAAATTTCAAACTAAATTTGTTTACATCCAGTTTAAACACTGATACATCTACCTAGCAGCTCTTTAAAAATAAGAAATTGTTATCAATAAGAAGAAACAAAAACCGAGTCAGATAGCCATCCGACAAACTAAAAGAAGCCCCAAGCACAAATCCAGTTCCTTCTCAAGCACACAGGTTTCTAGCGTGGAGGAGGCACAGTTAGTGGAAGACCTTAAACCAAGACACTACGGTCCTCCAGGCCAAGCTTTTTACCGAATGCAACATGCATTTTAGAGCCAGTAAAAATCATTACTCCAAAGCGCCTCCGATTACCTAAACCAGGATCTTATGCCTTAGGCTAACAAGCTTCTCACTGAGCAACAGCATATGATATTTGTCGGGTTTGTACCATAACGGTCTGAAGGCATCATCATCACTTGTAAGTAAACATAATTTTCAACTGCAAAAAACCCCCAGTAATAAAGATTCTTTGATGCCAAATGTACTAGCAAAAATTGGCACTTCTGGCTGTTACAGGTACAAGACAAATCCATTACAACAAATATTTTAACGTTTTAAAACTCGATATATATTTGCCCTGCAGAGCACTTCAGTTTAAAGACTGAGACCCACTACAGAGAGCCCAGACAGGTCAGCCAGGTTTCCCAAGTGACACGCTGCCATTTCTTAAATCACAGATGGTGCTAACAGCGAACATATTTAGTGTCACAACTTAGATCTGATGGACAAAGTAATACCCCGACTAATTTTAACCAAGGTTATCATCAAATTACACAATAAGAATTTTAAGTGCTATAAAGATTACACTATCTTCCCCATTGGCACTTCAGTCTCATCTTGAGTCAAGCCAAAACGTAACGAAGGGTGCCAGCAGCTTGATAACGCTTCGACTAACTCTGCACTGCACCAGTTAAGGAGAGAGTACCTAAGTTGTTGGGGAGTACTTTATGTTTAGAGGAAGAACGGTGCTTGAAGAAAACTATTTCTTCAAGACAACTTAAGCCTTACCAGAACACCGTCAGTTTTGGCCTCGATGCATGCCCAGCTCTCAGCTCACTAGGCTCCAATTTCCCTTCAAACCTTTTATGTTAGCCCCATCAGTAACAACAGGTAGACTAGCCACCATCATTTTAACTTCCACGGTGTTTACAATTGCCGAGGGAAGGTGCAGGTGAGGCAGTGGTTACAACTCCAGCTGCTACTGCCCAAAAGCACGACCAGCCTCACTGCTACCAATACAGCTGTGCTCAGAGCAAAAGTGCTCATCTAGGGAGAAAGGGTGTGTGCAGACAAACTGACACGTAACTGTAATAACTCTAGCTTCAAACAATGCACAGAAACTGTGCTTCAGTGTGCACACCACAGTCCTGGTGTCCTGATTATCCAGCCCAGGAGACCAGTGGCGTGTGTCTTTGCTCCCATTCTTCCATATGGCCAGGATCCACTGGCTTTATTTCAGAAGCCAGACGTGTCTTGACATACAGAAAGAACATAAACAGGGTGCATACCTACACCCAGGAACTGGGGAAACATTCCCTGATCCCACAGCTTAGATGTAGCTACTAAACATTTGACTTTTGAACACAAATTTAAAATAAATTAGTATTTATCTTTTTTCAGAGAAAGAACAGAAACTAACTCTAAATTAATCTTGTGAAACAGACGTAACCATGTAAACATCAAATATTTCCTTAAAAAGGGACTAACCATTCTGATCCCCCAATACTAGAGTACCATATGTTAGATTTTAGTCAAACACTTTAAAGACCAGATTAATTTTGGTTTATTCTTAATTTCAAGAACAGCAACAGCAAGTTACACAGAGACTCCCTCTCTCCCCTTTACATACACCTCATTTCATTTTTTCCCCTCTCATAACCTTCTACTACCCCTCATCTATCCCACTCTTCAAGATCTAGATATTCTAAAGAAATATGGATGATTTTAACTTCTAGCAGATAGTGTGTGAAATTCATAAGACAAAAGTTAAAACATGAAAGCATTTGCAGTTTTCCTGAAGCAATGGCCATCTGAAAACTCAAACAAGTACAAGGAAATAAGAAGACACAATCTTTAAATTAAAAGATTCCTGCAAAACAAAAACATAGATTCTTCTTCCTTTTCCACTATAAGCAAGACAAAAAGTGGCAGCTTTAATCTGGAGCTGCGAAGTTTCAGGTAAGTTGTTGAGAAAAAGTCAAGCACTAAGATCAGTAATTTAGGAAAGTTGTAAAATTTTCCTTTGTAGCAAGCTTTTACAACTTCAAGATCTCTCTGAAATAATTTAGGCCAGATTAATTCTGCTTTTGAGCTAGAGGAACCGAAAAGATTACTTCAAGTTCCATCTAACCCTATTTTCTAGGGGTTTTAAGTACTCTTGAAGTGCCACTGAAGACAGTCTAGCTCCATTTCTCCAGGTCTGAGCAAGTGGCATGGAGGGTAAGTGTTACAACCAAGTAATAAATTGCTGTCTACTCTTCTTGGCATGTTTGATGTAAGATAATGGCTTTGTTTTATCTGCATCACTATTGTAGTTGGCACATTTTTGGCTTCTGAAATTCTCTGCCAAATCAACCAATCAAAAAAAAACCACAATCCCACACATCTCCAGAACCAACCTACACAGACTCCCATTTACTCCTTTCACTAAAGTGTTACAAAACACCTCAGGAGTGTCGGTACAGGTCAATTCTGCCTTTCCCCTTCCCTTTCATTCCCACTCCTCAGAGAATATTCACAAAGCGATGCCCTAAGTGGCAGCAATTTACTGAAGTTATTAGCACTTTGCTTGAACCTGGACTAGGAAGAGGAAGTTCCAATCCCTCACCCCAGTTCATGAAAATGCAGGTATAATTTTAAATGTGACATCCCAGGTATGATTTTCACACAACTAATCCTGTAATGACCGTGGAGAGTATCTAAAAAAAAATGAAACGTGAGGCAAGGAGAAAGATGGAAGGAGAGGGAACTGTTTCAGCAGCATTAGGCTGCACAAGCCACACTTCTATCTCTACCAAAACCCCTGAAGTGTGACATTACATTGTCTCGTGTTTTCTGTTTAAAAAACACTTTTGCAGATGTCACTTCAAAAAGTTTCCATGGATTAACATAGCAGCAACAGGAATACTGTGGTCTATGATGAAAACTGAGAAGAGATATTTCATAAAGACTTCATTTTTTTTTTGTTGTGTTCAAAATATTTTGGCATATTTGTCTTTTAAACCCATCTCCTTGTAGTTGAGAAGGGCCAGAGCTGGAAGCACATTGTATTTTCCTTTTACGGAGTAGGCAAGGACAATCTAATAATTTTTCAGACTTAGGGTGGTTGCTGCATAGGTCTCTAATTAAAAATACTACTTCTGTTAGAACACAAGAGAAGGAAAAGGTGCTAATATCACTTTCAGTACACCCATGACAAACCTTTTATGAAAAAACAGCAGAATGAAGTTACCTATGCTTTTCATAATTTGCTGACATAGACACATATCCACGTTCAAGTAAGATTAAATGGAATTTATCTTATTTCTGTTAGTGATTAAATATTAAATCACCACTATGTTCAGGAAGTGTTGATTAGTATAACAATATCAACTAAGGTGCCTTCAGTTATTTCCTTTGCCATATGTACCCATTCTTCATCAGCAGTGGGTCACGTATTTTCTGTGTTTTGGCCTTGCTCTTACACACATGCACACACACAGAACCATTGATCCACTCAACTTTCTCTAATATTTATTCACAACAGCAGAATGGCCAGCAAAAACTCCAACATCACCCTGACAAAGGAGTTGGCTATAAATAAAAAGCCAGGCATCCATCTTCCTGTTCTACAGATGTTTGCTCCACTATCCTTCCTCTTCTACAGCATTTTTCAGTTTACAGTTCCTAACTGCGATATAAAAACGCACTATTAATTTTACATCAGAAAAAGGTAATATGCATTTAGATAGTCTCTCCTTACCGTTTTGAAATAATTTCCTATTAACCAAACAGCTCTGGAAAGAGGCTATGCTGTGTATTCAGAGATGTTACTCAAGAGTGAAGACTCACATTCCAAGGGGTTAGAACAATACAGTAAATATCACCAGTACAAGTAAATTCACAAGATGAAGTATCTGCTGTATAATTATTGCTAAGTCTACCCTGCAGTTCTCTATCGGCTATGTATCAGTAACTTTGCTCATCACAACGTTTAGATTTTTAGTCTAACACAAAGGAAGACTTCATGGAAAATTTTACATGAAAATACTATGGTTGTAACACTAATAATCTATAACTTGAATGCACTCAGACCTGTAGCAGGCTGTTGCTGCTGAGTAAGTGTTGCAGCCATCGCAACGGCTGCTGCATTTGGTATGTTGCTGAAAGGGGCCGGTCCAGTGGTAACACGTGGCGCGCTCTGCCACTTCTTAGCTTCTGTTCGTCTCGCCTCAAACACATCCATGGCATCTCCCAGAAAGGTTTTCCTGTAGCCAAGGTATTGGTCTTTGAGCATCTGAAGGGGTGGGGGAAGCCGTTTTAGTTCAGTGTATTTGACATAAAACCTTATTAAATTAAGGAAAGAGACACTGAGTTATAAATAACATTTCCTTTAAAAACAAACAAACAAAAGTATCTCTGCAACCCTGAAAAGATCTAGTCAGCCTGTGAGCACAAGAGAACTGTTTTGGCTATAGCTGGTGTGGAAGAAGTTCCTTACTGACGTTCTGTGAGGCAGTCAAGTGTAACAGGCTAACACACTGCATGGGTTCAAAACCTTCCCAAATCGGTGTCAGTCGGCACAACTCAATTTCTAT
>NW_010407175.1:0-234 GCF_000710305.1 Buceros rhinoceros silvestris | reverse complement strand
TTCAGCGCTCCCCTTTCTGCATGGAGTCTGATTGGCTCCCCTATCCCCTTCACCTGCCTCTTCCTTCTGTCCTTTCACTCCTGCATTTCTTAGCACGAAGCTAAAGCAGCTACCAGGATCTCAGAATTCCACTCTTGTTTCTGACACATTTCATGAACAGCATAACGCAGTACAAATGC
Organism: Buceros rhinoceros silvestris; assembly: GCF_000710305.1. Taxonomy (NCBI): domain Eukaryota; kingdom Metazoa; phylum Chordata; class Aves; order Bucerotiformes; family Bucerotidae; genus Buceros; species Buceros rhinoceros. Next base: position 55 of record NW_010407175.1, on the reverse strand, counting down.
AGTAGATCATTCAAGCCCAAATCTGTTATGTCATGCACCATCCCCCCACCCCCCC
>NW_010407174.1:21512-23615 GCF_000710305.1 Buceros rhinoceros silvestris | reverse complement strand
CCCCGGGCAGAGGCTGGGTGTGCTGGGGGGTGGTTCGCGTCCCGCAGCGGCGTCTCCTGGAGCTGGTGGCAGCGGTTGGGAAACGGGAGGTGGTCCCCTGGTCGCCTTCTGATCCGCCGGCTTCCAGCGCGGGGCTTTACACGCTGTGAGACTGAAGACGTTAAATAATACCGGGCTAACGGCGTTAAGTAATGCCGGGCTAAAGGTGTGCGTGGTTTTAGTCTGCTCCTGGGGCCCTTCAGAGCAGCGTAACGTCCCCTCGAAGGAAATTTGAACTCGGAGCCTCCAGAAATTTGGTTGGGGTCCCGTGGCCAGGTCGAGGTGGTGCAGCGAGGTCCTGTGGCCTGTCGCCGGGTGCTGGTGGGCAGAGCTTCTGGCTTCAGAGGTGGCCACGGTCACCCAGCATGTCACTGTATCTGTCTGGTGGGATTGCTGTCCGATGGAACCTCGGGGTGGGGAGTAATCGGTTGTGGAAGCCATGGCACTGAGCTGTGGCGGGTTTAGGTGGGAGGGGTGGCGAGTTCTGTGTCAAGAGGCAGCAATCCAGGCTGTTTGGAAACAGCGGCCTCGAAGTGTTACTGGAGCGCTTCTGAAAAGTAATTTTTAAGAAGAAGCAAGAGCTCGTGTGGCTTGTTAGGAAACAGTCTTCAAGAGAACACCGTCTCGGGGGAGGAGGAGGAGGAGGCGGCGGCAGCAGTCTGGTCTCTGTGCGCTATTCCGCTGCCCATGTGCCGGTGAGGTGGACACCAGAGCTCATTTAGATGTCCTCCCTTTGATCCTGATTCAGAACCAATAAACTATGTTTTCTGGGGAGGTTTCGCGCCTGACTCCTGACACAGCAGAGGTGCGCAGTGTTGGAGCTGTTTTAAAATACGTCGTGTGTCTTTAGTGATACGCGCGATAACATCTGGTCCTTCAAACAGCCCAGCTCTCGTCCGCATAGCCTGTCGTCCTGTCTCACGGATGCGACGGTCACGCTGATGGGAGCTGCTGGCAGGAGTGAGTTGTGTCTCAAGGGTTCTGCTTCCTTTTAAGCTCTTGGTTTAGGAGGTGTGGTTACAGCCAAGAGTGAGTGTTTTGGTTTTGTACTAGACAAAAATATGCGTTATTTCAGGGAAACGTGCTCGTGGAGCCGTGAGGGTCGCTTGGGCATGCGACTCTAATGGATGGGATCCCTCTCCTGTGGAGGAGGCCACAGGGTGGGCACTGGGCAGCAGTACCAGTCTGAAGATGGCTTGGCTGCAGCTCAGCCAGTCTCCGCAGGCGTTAATTGACTGAGCTTCTGGTTTTCTCTGGTCCCTCTGCGGTGCAGACGTGACCTTTTTCTCAGGGCGATGTTCTGGCGTGCGGTTTCTCCGCCTTGCTGTGAGAAGACAGCAGGTAATGTAGACTGTGACAAGACACAACCGCTCGTTGTCAGTTTGCGTTTGCCCTGTCCTGTGCTTTAGCTGCTTGAAGCAAACCAGATGTGAACGATAGGACTTGGAACATCAACTCTGACTTGTGCACATAACTGAAGTGAACCTTAAGGTCACGTTAGGGAAAATGAGAAGTTAAAGCTTTCCTCATTGGAGCTGCGTGTTGCCTGGGTTGGTTAGCCTGTGCCTGGACTGGGTCTGCAGTGCAGCAAGCCTGCCAGTAACGCTTCACACCTCGTCCTTTGGAGAGGGAGGCCAGAAGAGCGAGCCAGCTTGGCTCCACAGGCAGCGGGTGCCAAGGACCTCCTCGTACAGCAGCAGTTCCCAGCTAGTGAGGTGTCCAGGCAAGGCACTGGCTCTCGCTGCACAGGGGAGATCTCTCTGGTGGGTTAACTCCTTCTGCCTGGTTCTGGCTGTGCCTCCAGGTCTGGGCATGCTTGGGAGCGCTTATGGAGACTGGAGAGAGATTCATCTTGGCTTTTCACTTCATACCTCTTCACTCCACCAGAGTACAAGGTGACCAGAAGTGATGTTGTGGTAGAAGGGATCATAGAATTGTTTTGGTTGGAAAAGATCCTTAAGCTCCTTGAGTCCCCCTGTTCCCCCAGCGCTGGCAGGTCCCCACTGCCCCCTGTCCCCCAGCAGCACCTCCACACGGCTGGGAAACCCCTCCAGGGATGGGGAC